>NC_092175.1:8347121-8492121 GCF_045791955.1 Oncorhynchus clarkii lewisi
AGTATGTGAATGTGTGGATAGAGACTTGAGATTGTGTATAAAGTCAGTGCAGATAGTCTGTGGATGGGATTGAGCAGCCATCGGTTAGCAGTTCAACAGTCTTATTGCTTGGAGATAGAAACTATCTCAGAGCCTGTTGGTCCGAGACATGATGCTCCGGTACCGTTAACCAAACGGTAGTGGGGTGACAGTCCATTGCTGGGGTGGCTAAAGTCATTGGCAATTTTCCGGGCCTTCCTCATACACCGCCTAGTATAAGTGCCCTGGATGGCAGGAAGCTCTACCCCATTGATGTACTGTATGTGAACGTGTGTGTGTGTGTGTGTCTGTTACGGGTGAAAACATCTATACAGTGACATATCTCAATCTTATTTTTGGATAATAATGTATTGCTACTCTTAAGTGTCGATTTGTAAAAAAAAAATATATATATATTTATATACAGTGCCGTTCAGAAGTTTGGACAGACCTACTCAGTTTCTTTATTTTTGCTATTTTCTACATTGTAGAATAATAGTGAAGGCATCAAAACTATGAAATATCACATATGGAATCATGTAGTAAGCGAAAAAGTGTCAAATCAAAATAAAGTAGCCACTTTTGGCCTTGATGACAGATTTTCCCACTCAGCTTTGGCATTCTCTCAACCAGCTTCATGAGGTAGTCACATGGAATGCATTTCAATTAACAGGTGTGCCATGTTAAAAGTGAATTTGTGTAATTTCTTTCCTTCTTAATATGTTTGAGCCAATCAGTTGTTTTGTGACAAGGTAGGGGTGGTATATTTGGTAAAAGACCAAGTCCATATTATGGCAAGAACAGCTCAAATAAGCAAAGAGAAACGACAGTCCATCATTACTTTAAGACATGAAGGGTCAGTCAATCAAGAACTTTCAAAGTTTCTTCAAATGCAGTCGCAAAAACCATCAAGGGCTATGATGAAACTGGCTCTCACGAGGACCACCACAGGAAAGGAAAACCCAGAGTTACCTCTGCTGCAGAGAATAAGTTCATTAGAGTTACCAGCCTCAGAAATTGCAGCCCAAATAAATGCTTCACAGAGATCAAGTAACAGACACATCTCAACATCAACTGTTCAGAGGAGACTGCGTGAATCAGGCAAACATGGTTGAGTTGTGTAAAGAAACCACTACTAAAGGACACCAATAAGAAGAAGAGACTTGCTTGGACTAACAAAAACACAAGCAATGGACATTAGACCGGTAGAAATCTGTCATTTGGCCTGATGAGTCAAAATGTGAGGTTTTTGGTTCCAACTGCCGTGTCTTAGTGAGACGCAGAGTAGGTGAACGGATGATCTCCGTATGTGTGGTTCCCACTGTGAAGCATGGAGGAAGAGGTGTGATGCTGTGGGAGTGTTTTGCTGGTGACACTGTCAGTGATTTGTTTAAAATTCAAGGCACACTTCACCCTTTTCCAACAGGACAATGACCCAACACACCTCCAGGCTGTGTAAGGGCTATTTGACCAAGGAGAGTGATGGAGTGCTGCATCTGATGAACTGGCCTCCACAATCACCCGACCTCAACACAATTGAGATGGTTTGGGATGAATTGGACTGCAGAGTGAAGGAAAAGCAGTCAACAAGTGCTCAGCATATGAGGGAACTCCTTCAAGACTGTTGGAAAAGCATTCCAGGTGAAGCTGGTTGAGACAATGCCAAGAGTGTGCAAAGCTGTCATCAAGGCAAAGGGTGGCTACTTTGAAGAATCAAAAATATTAAATATATTTTGGTTGGTTTAGCACTTTTTTGGTTACCACATGATTCCATATGTGTTATCTCATAGTTTTAACATCTTCACTATTATTCTACAATGTAAAAATATAGAAAAACCCTTGAATGAGTGGGTGTGTCCAAACTTTTGACTGGTAGTGTAAACACACACACATATATATATATTTATTTTTTGCTACTGTAGGTATTTTTCATCTTATAACTTGTTCTCCGTCTTCTTTATAAATAGTGACCCAACATTTTCAGCACTTTATTTTCCTGACCGTTCAAAACTCATTTTCTCATGTGTCTGTCTTGTGCAGCAGACATATAGTAAGCAATATGTTTGGAACACAAAACTGCAATACAATCACAGTATCGAATCCTAATACATATAGAGTAATGCGAATGGCTATACTTATTGTATTGGCAACTAAGTATTGTGATAAATATCGTATCGTGAGGTCCCTGGCAATGCCCAGCCCTTGTGTGTGTGAATGTGTGTGAGCGTTTGTGTGCATGAGTGGGTGTGTGCTTGTGTGTGTGTGTGTTTTGTTGATGGTGATGGGGTGTTTGTGTGGGTGTTTTGTTGATGGTGGTGGAAAACACTGTCTCAGACACCGCTCTAGAATCTCCCATTAGTGTTGAATTGAGATCTGGTGTCGTCTGACACACACACACACACACACACACACACACACACACACACACACACACACACACACCTTTGAGATGCATCTTTCAAAGTCCCTGAGATATCTTCTTCTTAACATAGTAGCGAAGATGATAGGTAACTGGGCATTATTATACATGACCCTATGCATGATGGGATGCTAATTGCTTAATTAACTCAGGAACCACACCTGTGTGGAAGGAAGCACCTGCTTTCAATATACTTTCTATCCCTCAACTCCCTGGCCTATAGGTTCTTTAAGCTTGTCTTAAGTAGCTAGACACAGGCAGAGCACACATGGTTTATAGCGTCCAACACACACACACACACACACACACACGGTTCCCAGCTTACAGTCAGAGGCAAGGCTGAAGGAGAATGGAAGGGGAAAGAGAGAAAGGGATCAGGCTTGTCAATGACAAGATGACGAGTAGAGAGTTGGCTAACTCTCATGAAAAAGCCCTACAGAATTACTACACCAAACTTATTTGTGCTGTAGTGACAATGTAGAGACTGAGTAGAGACTGAGTAGTGAATGAGTAGAGACTGAGTAGAGACTGAGTAGAGACTGAGTAGTGAATGCGTAGAGACTGAGTAGAGACTGAGTAGAGACTGAGTAGAGACTGAGTAGTGAATGCGTAGAGACTGAGTAGAGACTGAGTAGAGACTGAGTAGAGACTGAGTAGTGAATGCGTAGAGACTGAGTAGTGAATGAGTAGAGACTGAGTAGTGAATGAGTAGAGACTGAGTAGTGAATGCGTACTTTATGCACTACCCTAGATGAGTAGAGCTGTGTGGTGTTCAGTAGGAAGACAGTAGTGTTTCCAGTGGGTAATCAGGTTACTTGACGTTGGTAGTAAATAGGTAGTCAAAGCACTACAGCTTTACTACACAGGCTATTCAACAGTCATCAGGTAGAGTTTTTATTACCTGACGTATCATAACACCACAGCCAGACTACACCGACTTTTCGGGACTGCAGAAGAAGACAAAACAGGAGGTAGTTGGTTGTCGTTACTGTTTACTGTTTTTGACAATCACCTTCCATCCTCCGTCATCCTGTCTTTCATAGACCTTACGCTGGCACCATCTGTAAATTCAACTTCCCTTTATGACTACTTTCACGAATACCTTCACGTCATTGTTCAGCCGTTTGACAACATCAAAAAGATTTCTAGCCAAAACGCTCTTAGCCGTTAGCCAGCGTCATAGAGGTGTATTGAGTTTAGCCTACCTGTTCACTAGCCCCATTGAATTGTAGCTATGTCGACTCTGTTTTCGTCATGCTAGCTGACGAGTGTGTTCGTATGCAAATGCACAGTATGTTCTTATCGTGTACTTACCCATTCTACTTACCTCTTTCGACTTGTTGCCAAGGAGCCCCTTGACATAAGAAGACTGGAGGCCATTGTTAGTAAGATTAAAAAAAAATTATCAGATGTTTTTTTCTGTGTTGTCTTTATGTGACCTCTGTTAGCCAATGATTGATAATGGCTTAGAATTGGTCGTCTCTTGTCCCTTGTCGTTATTTTCTAAAAAGGTTACATGGTGGGGAAAATAAGTGTAGAGCAAAATAAGTGTAAATATGTCATTGAATATGTCATTCATTTAATCAAAACAAATTGCAATAAAGTTTGCATGAGCTTATTATTGCTTGTTTGGGGATATAACTTACAGTTAGAAACGTGAGGAAATAACATGGAGCGATTTTGAATGGGTAAACAGTAGTCACATGTTTTAAATAGTCATTCCAAAGGATTTATGTAGAAAATGATTAAGGATCAGGATCACTTCAGTAGTGATACAACACCACACGCACAGATGGCACTGGTAGTAGTAACTCAATATGGATTGAGTATGCAGACAGCAGCAATGGGTAGGAATTCAATAGTGAACATGGAGGAATTGTGTAGGTATGTGTAGGTTTTAAGTAGTAGATACCCAAAAGCTCAGTAGTTACACATTAAGGGAGAATTATGTTGTGATTTGAGTAGGAAATATGTAGTGTTCACCAGTAGCGAAACATTCCAATTCATAATTTATTACTACTTCAATGAATACATAAATCACTACTGGTTTACTACACATCTCAATAACAATCAAGTACTAAAACCGGTAGATTTTGTGTAGTAGTGATGAGTAGTAATTCAGTAGTACTTGTTCATGAGGGAAAGCAGAAACAGACTGGTAACCGGGCTGTCATCAAAACTCCCTATCACGCTACACAACATACACTATATATACAAAAGTATATGGACACCACATCAAATTTGTGGATTCGGCTATTTCAGCCACACCCATTGCTGACAGGTGGATAAAATCGAGCATATCGCCATGCAATCTCCATAGACAAACATTGGCAGAAGAATGGCCTTGCTGAAAAGGTCAGTGACTTTCAACATGGCACCGTCATAGGATGGCACATTCCCTACAATTTATGCCCTGCTAGAGCTGCCCCAGTCAACTGTAAGTGCTGTTATTGTGAAGTGGACATGTCTAGGAGCAACAACGGCCCAGCCACGAAGTGGTAGGTCACACAAGCTCAGAAAATGGGACCAACCGAGTGCTGAAGCGTATAGCACGTAAAAATTGTCTGTTCTTGGTTGCAACACTCACTACCGAGTTCCAAACGGCTTCTGGAAGCAACGTCAGCACAATAACTGTTCATCAGAAGCTTCATTAAATTGGTTTCCATGGCCGAGCAGCCACACACAAGCCTAAAAATCACCATGCGCAATGCCAAGTATCGGCTGGAGTGGTGTAAAGCTCGCCGCCATTGGACTCTGAAGCAGTGGAAACACGTTCTCTGGAGTGATGAATCACGCTTCACCATCTGTTATTCCAACGGACTAATCTGGGTTTGGCGGATGCCAGGATAACGCTACCTGCCCCAATGCATAGTGCCAACTGTAAAGTTTGGTGTAGGAGGAATAATGGTCTGGGGCTGTTGTTCATGGTTCGGGCTAGGCCCCTTAGTCCCAGTGAAGGAAAATCTTAACAGTACAGCATACAATGACATTCTAGACGATTCTGGGCTTCCAACTTCGTGGCAACAGTTTGGGGAAGACTCTTTCCTTTTTCAGTATGACAATGCCCCTGTGCACAAAGCGAGGTCCATACAGAAATGGTTTGTCGAGATCGGTGTGGAAGAAATCGACTGGCCTGCACAGAGCCCTGACCTCAACCCCATCGAACACTTTGGGGATGAATTGGAACGCCGACTGCGAGCCAGGCCTAATCACTCAACATCAGTGTCCAACCTCACTAATGCTATTGTGCCTGAAAGGAAGCAAGTACACACAACAATGGTCCAACAACCGTTACCCTACGAGTTTCAGAGCCTGCTGGTTTTCTGTTCTATCTGATAATTAATTGCACACACCTGGTGTGCCAGGTCTAAATCAGTCCCTAATTAGAGGGGAACAATGAAAAAAATGCAGTGGAACTGGCTTCAAGGTCCAGAGTTGAGTTTGAGAGATCTAGCCTTCCCAGAAGAGTGGAGGCTGTTATCGCAGCAAAGGGGTGGACCAACTCCATATTAATGCCCATGATTTTAGAAGATGAGATGTTCGACGCGCATGTGTCCACATACTTTTGTTTGTGTAGTGTAGCATCCCAAACCCCTATCCCCTATCCCTTATGCCCATGTGGAGATCAGAGATGATGTGATATGTAATAACATGGTGATAGCACCAACGTACCCCCATCCCTAGCTAGAGGAGAATAGAGCCTGATCTGTACAGTAAGTACTCCTCCTAACTCCTCAGTAAACTGACCAAGAAAGGCATATTTCAAACACAGATCTTCTATACAGTATATGTCAGCACCAGATATAATCAAGCTAGCTAGGGCATAATGTCCAATCAAAACAAGGCCCAACATGCCAAACAGGACACATTACTTCTGTGCTCTCATTCATTTAGTCAGTCAGTCATGCAGATAGTGAGGCTGTTTCAGGAAACACCATACTCCTCTGCTTTTGAGTAAATATAGAACATTCCTTGTTGAGTCAACTCCGAATTATATAAACTGTGGGTGTTGATACTGAGCATGGAGTTCTGCTTTCGAGGGAAGCTTGCTTTTGACCTAAACACTGTGTGTGTGCTTGTGTGTGTTTGCTAGATTTTTTTCTCCCAGCATGTGTGTTCCCTCTAAGACAACATGATGTAGAGCCCACCTGTAAACCAAACCGGGAAGATGGCAGGCTTCCACCCGATTCCTTCTTCCACACACACACACACACACATTTCCTCATCTATAAATAGCTTACACGTAACCAGCGGGGCTCCAAAAATAAAATAATGAACTTTTTACCCCAAAACAAAGCAGAGCGGCCTGTATCTAGTTCACACTAAGACAGAGAGAGACAGAAACAGACATAGCCAGTGGAACTAGAGAAAAGAGATGGACACATAACAGACTCCCTATTTTCCCCTAACACCCTCTCAACGCCCACTCTCACAACAATCACGGTACCCCTTCTCTGTCACAAACTTAAAAACACACCATCGCAGTGTGCCAAAGATGGGCCTTTCTCTATGTAGAGGGATGATTCAGAGTCCTCATTTACCCCCATGCTGCGTACGTGTGTGTATTCTGGGGAAAGAGATGGACAGACAGAAGGACCAAACAGAAACAGACGGGCGGTTCAGGCAAATGCCAGTGGGCTGATCTAAATTGGAGTGTTTGTTTGCATAGAATTATCATTATTAGGCTAATAATGAGGTCCTAAAGGAAACAAATGGGCTGGGGTATTAGAAATCACTGGGTGTTTTTTTTGTATCCCAGTCCATCCCTGGACCAGAGACACACAGTCCAATAGATAGACAGGGTAGACAGAAGGTGTAAGTGTGTATTTTGAGGCTGGATAGAGCGAGAGCGACAGGCAGTGGGTGCTGGGGTGGCAATGCCCTTGTATATCTTGGCAGGACAACCTACATGCCAGTGTCAGAGGGGCAGGGGTAGTGGGGGGTAGACGGATGGGTGCCGGGCAGGGGGTAGATAGGGAACGGGAGGGGTAGAGGGCTGGGGGCGGAGGAGTGCACATAGACGAGTCTCAAAGGCGTGTATGGAAGCCCCCAGACATAGAGCCTGCGTGGACCTCATCACGGCGCTACGAGCACCGCATATAATTTCAAAGAAAACAACGTAGTTCCTCTATCATCTTGTCAGGAGGAAAATAACAAGTAAAAGGGACATGACTTGGATCGGTGTCCTACAGCTCTACCAAGCTGGCCAGTAGATGCTGTAACCCCACCACCACCATTCTCCTCTATGGGCACATGACTCATTATAAATATTTCCGACTAGACTAGACTAGGGGGAGGGGGGGTTCTGATTAACACTACAGTAGCTACAGGCAACCAGCAGACAAAGACTCTGTATTAGACTCCCTAACTGTAGGATGGTGGATGTAGACTCCCTAACTGGAGGATGGTGGATATAGACTCTCTAACTGGAGAATGGTGGATGTAGACTCCCTAACTGGAGAATGGTGGATGTAGACTCCCTAACTGGAGAATGGTGGATGTAGACTCTCTAACTAGAGGATGGTGGATATAGACTCCCTAACTAGAGGATGGTGGATATAGACTCTCTAACTGGAGGATGGTGGATGTAGACTCTCTAACTGGAGAATGGTGGATGTAGACTCCCTAACTGGAGGATGGTGGATGTAGACTCCCTAACTGGAGGATGGTGGATATAGACTCTCTAACTGGAGAATGGTGGATATAGACTCTCTAACTGGAGGATGGTGGATGTAGACTCCCTAACTGGAGGATGGTGGATATAGACTCCCTAACTGGAGAATGGTGGATGTAGACTCTCTAACTGGAGAATGGTGGATGTAGACTCCCTAACTAGAGGATGGTGGATATAGACTCCCTAACTGGAGAATGGTGGATGTAGACTCTCTAACTGGAGAATGGTGGATGTAGACTCCCTAACTAGAGGATGGTGGATATAGACTCTCTAACTGGAGGATGGTGGATATAGACTCCCTAACTGGAGAATGGTGGATGTAGACTCTCTAACTGGAGAATGGTGGATGTAGACTCCCTAACTAGAGGATGGTGGATATAGACTCTCTAACTGGAGGATGGTGGATGTAGACTCTCTAACTGGAGGATGGTGGATGTAGACTCCCTAACTAGAGGATGGTGGATATAGACTCCCTAACTGGAGAATGGTGGATGTAGACTCTCTAACTGGAGGATGGTGGATGCAACACCACACAGTAAGCAAGTTGTTTACCAAGGTGGCAGATGACACTGTACTCACTAGAAAACAAGTGTTCGGGCAAAATTCAGACATGTCAGAGTTAAGGCCCGCATGGGGACCACCCAGCAAATCCTCTGCAATATGCTTTTAAATAAACTACAGTTTGGGTTGTGAATTCTTCAGGTCTTAAGAGAGGAGGGAGGCTCAAGGTGTTTGCTGGTTTTCTACCTCGTTAAATTCCAGTCAATCAGTACAACTGATCAAGTAGAATGGCAGCAAGAAATGCAAACTGTCAGGACTGCGGAACTCCAGAGCCTCCATTGTGCAGCCCTGACCAGTCATGTGTTCCCACTCCCAGCCATGTGTTGGTTCAGAAAGCTGAGATGTGGCAGCCAGGTGAGGCTAGCCTTTAGTCTGTAATCCACTTGTAAACTGCCTGCTCTCTCTGACTTAATGGGAGAGCCAGAACAGAAACTAGAGGCTTATCCAGGGGACAGGAGCCAAGTATCAGGTGTTTTAGTGCTGGGATGGAACTAAAGCCTGCACACACTGTAGCTCTCCAGCTGGACCAGGGGGCAGAGCTGGAGAACACACCCCTCAAGGCCACATACTGTGCACTGCTCTAGCCTGGGATCAGGGTCATAATACCCAGTGACACTGTTGGCACAGGCCCCCTCACTTGTATTACTACACTAGAAAATATTATACACTAGTATTTTATTTTCTCAAAATGACTTTAAAGATACTGAATTTCTCCATCAGTGCTACACATTTCACTTTCTCTAACAGGTCTGAGATTCATTCACAAACACCTAAAGTATTGACCTCAATCAACTTTAAATTGACATGAACACAATACTTAAAATATTTAAGAAAAATAAACAAATCCGACTATACAATTCACATCTCTCTCACTGGGCTGTTGTATACTCTCTGAGTATAACACATCTATTCAATTATATGACTACGCGCGTTTATGGTCGAGTTCGGAGCGCAAACACTGTGCGTATTCTGCCAACAGCACAAACTGTCCCAACTGTAAACTTTCAAAGTGAATATAATGAATTAACTCACCGGACTCACTTACTGTAGCCTGCTCCTCATGAGGCTGCTCTGTCCGATATCAGTGTCCGTTTACGCAGGCGTTTTCACGAGCCTTGTCCGAATACAGTACAGCAGAAAAGTCTTCGTGTAAAGAGCCCCGTTAGACAAACGAATTCGCTTTAAATCCAGAATGGCAATAGCCTACTTTTAATCATACGAACACAGTGATGGAAATGGCAACTGGAAACATTGAAACTCTATTCTCCACTCCAGATTTGAAATGAAGAGGAAGGGAGTCGTGCTACGCAGTCTCTCAGTGTGAGTGAGTGATTTGCCCGGTGAAGGAACGGAGGAGGGGAAGGAAAGGGGGATAATACCGCTAATGTTTGTTTCCCGTCGGTGATGTGCCCATAGACACACTTTGATCGATCGCTCTCTCTTCCTCTCTCTCTTTCTCTCTCTCTCTCTCTCTCTCTCTCTCTCTCTCTCTCTCTCTCTCTCTCTCTCTCTCTCTCTCTCTCTCTCTCTCTCTCTCTCTCTCTCTCTCTCTCTCTCTCTCTAATCCATCAAATCCATGAACACGTTTGAAGGCCCTAGCGGGTGCACACACACACGCACACACACACACACACACACACACACACACACACACACACACACACACACACACACACACACACACACACACACACACACACACACACACACACACACAGCCTATCTGTCTGAAGTTTGTTCAGTCAACATATGTGCCAAATAAATAAACCACCCTAGTCCTAGTATAGAAGACTACATTTCCTGTCTGGTTAAGCAGTGAAAACGTGGATATCTTACCAGTCAATTACTTGCACTTCCTTCTGTTCTGTCAAAGCTTCAGCCCCAGATCCTCCTGCATGCGTTTCAGGTTTCGGTTCTCTCTCTCCCCTTCTGGCTTTATCTCAATCTCTCTCTCATCTGTGTCAGTCAGTCTGTGTCTGAGTGTTTCATCAGGGTGGTCTCTAAGGGCCTCGGGTCCATTGGTTTACAGAGCACCTGGGAGAGACCGGAGAGAGACTATGAGACTGAAGCTGGTTCTAATAGAACAGATTAAGATGAAGTTAACACACACACACACCTGATTTTAATCTTAAAACAGGTTATTAAACTCAAATGAATGTACATTTTCAGAGTAATACACTATCCCTTCCCTAGAATACACAGGGCAAACAGAAAGTTTGAAGTGTTGGTCTGTAGCTCACTGGTGCACTGCAGTGGAAGCTCTTGGAACTGCACCTGTTTACCAGTACGGTGCAGTTTTGGATGGGTGGATGGACTTACGAAATGTCCTACAACTCTATAGCGGGGGACTATTTCTCTCTGCTCTAACCCACTCTGCAGCTCACACACCGACACGCACACACACACACCCATACAAACACTTGCCCACACCTGCACACATATACTGTACACAAAAGCAAATAGTCCATCTCTGGGGAGTGTTTTCACTGCACATGTGTTCCTGTAGTGTGTGTCTCATGGGGGTCTAGTTTGGTTGTTGGTGGTCTAGTGGAACGCCCAGTATGTTACCCCTGCTATGTATAATGGGTGAGCCTTAACCTTTTGTCGTGTTACAGGCAAAACAGCTGCGCAGTAGTCGTCGTTCTGCCACTGTGGGGACTATACACCCCGGGAAAGGATGCTGCTGCGTTTGTAGGCATCTCACCTGACAAGCCTGCTGTCATCGTTCCCTGTCACTCCCATCGCTCAGGCTGACACGCACAATGTTATCTGCCTGTTATTCATGTGAGACAGGCCTCTGAACAACAAAGGCACAGTAATCCCGGTAGATTATTATTATTTTTTTTACAACAATGAAAGTATGCCTCTACAAACTCAGTATAATATGTGGAGATATTTCAAAGAATGCTTTCATGCTTTGAAGGGGCTCCCGAGTGGCGCAGCGGGCTAAGGAACTGCGTCTCGGTGCTTGAGGTGTCACTACAGACACCCTACTTCGATTCCAGGATGGATCATAACTGGCCGTGATTGGGAGTCCCGCAGGGCGGCGGCACAATTGGCCCAGTGTCGTCCGGGTTTGGCCGAGGTAGGCCGTCATTGAAAATAAGAATTTGTTCTTAACTGACTTGCCTAGTTAAATAAAGGTTAGAAGCATATTCACTCCTCCATCCCTTCCCTCATAGACACAAACACTCATGTGTATGTGGCATGTAGCTCCCTCAGACACAGCTGTCCCTGGTTCTGAGGCCAGGGTGTATGGCAGTGTTAGGGCAGTACCACCAGAGATATTTTAAGCTCTGATTCACTCCAGAATTTCAGTACGGACACGCTGAACAACAGTGACAGCCAGGCAGACTGTGACTAACATTAGCCATGGAATTGTTGCAGTTTATTGTATACAGTAGTTTGGCATCTAGAATCTACACCACAAACCCTGTCTGTCAGAGATGTGACATAACACATTATACGAATATGACCAAGAGACTGTTAGGACGCAAGGGACCGTAACGACGCAAGAGACCACAAGCTAAAGGCTACTTATGGTAAATACAGTCAACCTACTGTACTGCACCACACAGTAGACTGTCAGCCATGGTTATGACTGAAAGACCAGTTTTATAACAAGATGCATTTGTTCAAGGTTATTAGGAATAAAGCTAGAAGTAACCTAGAAACAAAGTTTAAGTATCAAAGGAACAGAGGTCAGAGATCATAGGCCAGTCAGAGAGGTGATGGGGGAGGGGCAGGGAGAGCCAAGATGGAGGGCCAATTACCAACCGTTACAGATCCACAAAACATTGTAGACTTGCTTAAATACAGTATATTAACACCACCATTGAATGTTGAGCTATATAGCTTGCTAAAAGTACAAGAGTGAATTTCAACCTTTTTGTCTTTTTTCATGGTCAAATGTATAACTTCATATCTTTTTGTCTCTCTCTCTCTATCCTGGGCCAGTCCTGATTGACTACTGCAGCTGTGGCTGTGCTTCTCGCTATGGTCGGACAGGCAGACACAGACAGACAGGCAGACCAGGGGAACCCAACCACACACAGAGGTGAGAGACGCTTGACTTTGGGAGGCATTACAAGTCCTTTCGATTTTCCTTTATAGTTTCTTGTCAGCAGATGAAGCCATACCACTGACCTTACCATGAGAAAACACCATAGAAGACATTTATGTTTTTGTGTCCATTTGCATTGCGCTCACACACTTTCCTATAGACAGCACACACTTTCCTATAGACAGCACACACTTTCCTATAGGCAGCACACACTCTCAAATGCGCTCTCGCACTCACAAACTCTTGTTTGATCATGTGGCACACACTCCTTTCTGCCCAAAACTAAACTAAATTGAAAGCTATGAGTCAGTAAGAGTTTGCACACACACACACACACACACAAACACACACACACACACACTCACCAGTGCTGCTTGTATTATCTTCCCCAGGAAGGTTCCCTACAGCTCCAGCTGTGGGTCAGATCACTCTATCCTTTAGCTCAGAAAATAAGGGATGAAATGGAACAGAGGAGTAAAAGAGGACGAGAAGAAGGTATAAAAGCCAGACCAGCTGGCTTAGAGGAGAAACACCCAGAGACCTGGGTGACCGTGTTCGGCTCAAAGCTACCAACTGCACACTGAGAGGAAAGAGACATAACCAGCCCCCAGCAGCGCCCTCAGACACACACACACCCTGTGACCTCCCTCAGAGGCGTCATGCCCATAGTGGGCACAGGGGCACATGCCCCCTCAGATTTGTCCTTTAAAAAAAAATATATATATATATATATTTTAAATGTGTTTCTCTGTAATAGTTTCTACTAGCCACCTAGCAATTTGGGGCAGTAGGTAGCCTAGCGGTTAGAGTGTCTGGCCAATAACCAAAAGGTTGCTAGTTTGAATACCCGGGCCAACAAGATGAAAAATCTGCCAATGTGCCCTTGAGCAAGGCACTCAACCCAAATTGTTCCAGGGTCACTGTTGATAATGGCTGACCCTGTCCGTGACCCCACTTTCTAAGGGTGTCTCAAGAGGAGTTGGGATATGCAAAAATGTCCAATTCCCACATGTGTATAATAGACACTATTCATTATTATAATCATTTTATGAAGTTGGCTTTAGCTAGCCCAGATAGGTTCCCAATCTCCTAATCTCATTACTAGCTACCAAGAGATCATTTCATAATATCACTCAAGCTAGTAGCTAGTTTGTCTAACTATCTTAGCTGGCATGCCTGCTGGCAAGGTTGGTAGACTTCAGAAAAGCAAGCAATTAATAAGTGCATATAATAAGACTCACATTCCTTTCAATCTTTTACCCAGATTTGAGCGGAGATGCAGAGAAGCATATTTAGTTTCTTAACAACAACAGAAAAGCCACCAGTCAGGAGGAAACAGACAGCCCAAGAGTTACGCTTAGACATGCAGAAAAATATAACTTTTTTTTTTTTTTACATAGAATTAAGCCTAATGATTATGGCTCTAGGTTCAGGTGTTTGAAAAATGAAAACATTTTCAACGTAGTCGTCCTCACGTACTTTGTGCCCCTTAGATTTTGGGGTGCATGACGCCTCTGTCCTCCCCAGTGCGTTCTGGCTGGGTGTCTGAGGCCGAGGTTTAGTCACCTGTCTCTGTCATTCTGGGTATATTTAGCTGTGAGGTGTCACTAACACTGCCTGTGTGTGTGTGTGTGTGTGTGTGTGTGTGTGTGTGTGTGTGTGTGTGTGTGTGTGTGTGTGTGTGTGTGTGTGTGTGTGTGCGTGTGCGTGTGCGTGTGCGTGTGTGTGTGTGTGTGTGTGTGTGTTACTGACTCTCAGGCCTTTGTAGGCCTTGGCATAAAAGAGCCCAGGATTACTGGTCTAAAGGCCTATGGCTCTTCCCATTACAGAGAAAGAGGGTTGGAAGAGAGATAGAGACAGCCAGACAGAGAGAGAGAGAGAGAGAGAGAGAGAGAGAGAGAGAGAGAGAGAGAGAGAGAGAGATCCAGACAGAGAGAGAGAGAGAGAGATCCAGACAGAGAGAGAGAAAGAGATAGAGACAGCCAGACAGAGAGAGAGAGAGAGAGAGAGAGAGAGAGAGAGAGAGAGAGAGAGAGATCCAGACAGAGAGAGAGAGAGAGAGAGAGAGATCCAGACAGAGAGAGAGAGAGAGATAGAGACAGCCAGACAGAGAGAGAGAGAGAGAGAGAGAGAGAGATAGACAGCCAGACAGAGAGAGAGAGAGAGATCCAGACAGAGAGAGAGAGAGAGAGAGCGAGATAGAGACAGCTAGACAGAGAGAGAGAGATAGAGACATCCAGACAGAGAGAGAGAGAGAGAGAGAGAGAGATAGAGACAGCCAGACAGAGAGAGAGAGAGAGAGAGAGAGAGAGAGAGAGAGAGATAGATAGAGACAGCCAGACAGAGAGAGAGAGAGAGAGAGAGAGAGAGAGAGAGAGAGAGAGAGAGAGATCAAACCTATGAACATGGCCCGGATTTCAACACACTGAGCATCTGCTAGGCCGGGGCTTAGTTTTAACCTGCTCACTTCTCTCAGATCACTACCGATGAAGGGAAGGAGAGAGAAGATGAAGCTACTAAATACACCTATAAGGTTCCTATAGGGTTAGTGTGACGATACAGTGGGTTCTTGACGACCAAGGATAAATCGCAAACAAACGCACACAAACACAATGATAACAAATAGTGGGGCAGCACATTGGTCTCAGCTGTAGGAATCTCTGTACGCATGAGAGCTCAGGTATAAACCTACTCTATAGCTGATGGGAAGTTACACCTTCACAAGTTTAATGGCTTCTCCACACTGTTGACTTTACTTGGCCACTACCTGCTGACTTGACAGATTCACCAGACACACACACACAGGCCCAGTCTGGAAGTGACCATATATTGTACTGCTCATATACAGTACAGTCCTGAGATGGTGAATGATTCGTTTGAGCCTTAATCTAAGCAGTCCTGAAGTCTGTCAGTCTGAGAGTTAGCTGAGAGTCAGCTCAGGTTCAGTGTGTTGTTATAGTAAAACATCAACACATTCAGGCCATTACTCTCAGTGGTGGAAAAAGTACCCAATTGTCATACTTGAGTAAAAGTAAAGATATCTTAATAGAAAATGACTCAAGTAAAAGTCACCCAGTAAAATACTACTTGAGTAAAAGTCTAAAAGTGTATACTTAAGTATCAAAAGTAAATGTAATTGCAAAAAATATACTTAAGTATCGAAAGTAAAAAATAAAATAAAAATTCCTTATAGTAATTAAACCAGACGGCACGATTTAATTTTTAATTTACGATTAATTTTTTATTTACGGATAGCCAGGGGCACACTCCAATACTCAGACATAATTTACAAACGTGTGTTTAGTGAGCCCGCCAGATCAGAGGCAGTAGGGATGACCAGGGATGTTCTCTTGATAAGTGCGTGAATTGAAACATTTTCATGTCCTGCTAACCGTTCAAAATGTAACAAGTACTTTTGGTTGTCAGGGAAACTCTATGGATTTTCTTTAGGAATGTAGTGAAGTCAAAGTTGTCAAAAACATGAATAGGAAAGATACTTAAGTAGTACTTTAAAGTAGTTTTACTTATGTACTTTACACATCTGATTACTCTAACGAGTTAGCTGACAGACTTGTGTGGGTGGCTGTTTGCAGGTGCGTGCGTGCACTTACTAGACGGCCCCTGACAGACTGATGCCCCTGATCCACCATCCTCCAGGAAGTGAAGAGTGGGAGAGAGAGAAATAACAAGGGAGAGAAGAGAAAAGAGTGGTAGATAGTCGGAAAGGATGAAGAGAGACGAGAGAACCGAGAGGGATATCTGAGGTGAGAGTATGGGTGTTATTGTGTGAGGGGCGGGCAGAGGAGAGGAAGGGGCTGGTCTCTCATCCAGTAATAATATTTTCTGGAGCTCTCTCCAAAACATCTGGTTCTCTTCAGACAAGCCTTATTGCTACTGACACTACTTATTTGTCTTTCACCCACACCTCTCCCACCTACATGCACATGTATACACAAGCACACACACGTGCACACTGCACTCACACACGAGTGTGTGCCCCCTGTCCCCTCTCAGTTGCTTTTGGCTGGAGAATTGTTTCCCATAGAGTTGCTGGTTCAAGCCTCGTTCCGGCTGTTCCCCCTAAATTGTTACGCCTCCTTCACAGACCGGATGGCACTTCATGTTCTTTTCCTATAGAAAACCCTTGTGTGGCTATTCAATGGGCCGTGTTATGTTTTAGTTATGAATGAAACGGTCAAACAAACTAGAACTGTAATAAACCTGCGGTGTAGCAATGTTGTAGGTTTACTGGCAGTGTAAAGTAAAATCTCTATCCTCTCCTGCTGTTTCCTGTCTTCCAAATCCCCTCTTTTACCCTCTTCTGTGGGGGGGCGTGACCAATGGCCACAGAAATCAGTAGTGCTTGTAATGGATTAATCAGTGAAGAATATCACTGTCAGTACATGCCATTATCCTCCCAGCAGTATACAAGCTGTAAAAGTTTAAAATGCCAGTTACCGAGACAATGGCAACTAACTAAATATGTTTTAGTTCACTGGAGAATGCAGCTGGTCTGCCACAGGGATTATGGGCTATAGTTGTGTTGGGCTAGGCTGTGGGGCCCTGTAGGGTTGGGCTGGGACCAGCGGAGAGCCCTGTGCTACGTGTTTGGGTTGGGCTGGGACTGGGGCTTTGGTCCAGATATGAGATGATGTGGGGTAGAGGCTGAGGCTCCACTCCCCAGAAGATAGTGTTACCGTGAAAGCCATGAGCGAGTGGAAACTAATCTACCCTTACCAAGCTGCCGCGCATAGCTGACAGTCCATGCTACATCTCTGTGTGTGTGTGTGTGTGTGTGTGTGTGTGTGTGTGTGTGTGTGTGTGTGTATGTGTGCTTCACCAGCTGCTTGCGTCTCTTCCAGTCAATGGTGTTTAGAAAATATCTTGGAAAAAAAACAACCTTACTTATAAGTACAGCTCAATTCATGCAATCAAGCAGGGACACACACACCAAACACACGTCTAAGTGCAGGAGGGCATCTCAACAATGAGCGGGGCACCTTTGAAGTGTCGTTCTATCCTGGGTCAGTCATAACAACTGACTGGAACAACAGCCATCAAGGCCACGACAGGTGGATACACATGACAGGGCTATAGGCTGGGGCTATACGGGCCATTTTCCAGGACAAAGATTAGAAACCTATTCCTGGAATGAAACACTTTCGATGGAGATTCCAGAACTGGGCTTACATCTGTGAAATATCGTACAAAAACGTTGACTAGCTAGTTTTGAGCCAGCTAAATTCTGGTCATTCTAAGGTGGAACTCTGGGTACCGGTATTCTACTGCAGAATTTGGGGTATTCTCCATCTCCTGTGGAATCCTGGCCATCCTCCTGCCGGGTCAGGCCAGGGGTCATGGTTCTCACCTGTACATTCCTATAGCTGTGCAGATATGCAACTTGCTATAGCCACGTGTCATTATATGAATGAATGGATGGTTCATTTAACAGTCCACCAATAGTTACTTTGATTTTTTTAAAACAGTAATGACCTAATATTGGTGTAATAAATAGGCGTTGGTTTCTTTTAGATTAATTGACACAAGTCCAGCTTCACTACTGTATGTGGCACTTGGTACCAGGTACAGTGCCTTGCGAAAGTATTCGGCCCCCTTGAACTTTGCGACCTTTTGCCACATTTCAGGCTTCAAACATAAAGATATAAAACTGTATTTTTTTGTGAAGAATCAACAACAAGTGGGACACAATCATGAAGTGGAACGACATTTATTGGATATTTCAAACTTTTTTAACAAATCAAAAACTGAAAAATTGGGCGTGCAAGTTTTTGATTTGTTAAAAAAGTTTGAAATATCCAATAAATGTCGTTCCACTTCATGATTGTGTCCCACTTGTTGTTGATTCTTCACAAACAAATACAGTTTTATATCTTTATGTTTGAAGCCTGAAATGTGGCAAAAGGTCGCAAAGTTCAAGGGGGCCGAATACTTTGCAAAGGCACTGTAAGTACCAATTGTGTTGAAATTGTTCTAGGTAATTACCAGAACGTTTCTAGAGATTTGCCAAGTAAATACAAAGTACCAGCTTAAACTGGGCTTTAAAATAAAGTGTTACTGAATTAATTTAAAAAAAGGTATAAGCCTTACATGAATTCCTCTTGCATATCAAGTTTTCAAGTGTGTGTGTGTGTGTCGCTCGGACACCTAAGGCTAGAGGAAGGGGAAGTCCAGGCTAGTACCATGCATTCACACTGATCCATCAGACTCCCAGTCCAAAAGCATAAGGAGAGCCACAGGTCAAGCTGTCTGACCTATCCTAACGCTGGCCCGAGGGGAGGGGAGTGACCGTAAACAGTTCCCAGGTGTCGGAGGTTAAGTGTTGTCACATGGCCCGCACAGCCCACCTAATGACTGACAGGTGTCGAACTTTGACCCATGGAAACAAGGTGTTTAAGCCACATCACGGACATGAGCATCACTTCTCTTAAGAACAAATCACAAATAGGGCAAATTGTCTGTTTTAAAGAGAGATGTGGGGTTTTGCTCTCTAAAAAGTCTATAATTGGGGCATTTGGGAAAATGAGAACAATGTGATATTGTGCTATAGAGAGTACAGTCTATCACCAACTATACTTTACAGCCGTGGTGATGGGATATACCTGTAGCTAAAGGCTTTCTCAGTCCAAAGGGTGTTGAGGGGCATGTGAGGGAGGGGAGATAGGGTGACTATCCCCCTATTCTCATCGTAACCACCCCTATTGATTGTCTGTCATCACCATAAAGGTATCTGGCATAGATCCCTGCGCAGCAGCGAGTGTATTAGTCATTTAGCAGCCACTCTTGTCCAGAGCAACTTAAAATCATCACCACAACCCGAGGTTCTGGACGTGTCCATTCTCCCAATCAGTAATAGTGTAACTGCCAGTCACTGGGTAGAGCAGAGGGGCAATATGACATATTTTTAGAGTTCTCATCAACTCCGATAATTACCAGCAGGACAAAGGAGTGAGGGGGTAGTTGGGAGGGTAGGGTGGAGGGGGTCGAGGGGGTTGTAGGGGGAGCGTTAAATGCCCCCCTGCATTGGCACATGCTCAGCTGTTGGATAAGGGCAAACTGTCCGGACAGAGCCACTCAGAAGCACACACACACACACACACACACAAAGACTCCAGAAATAAACTACCCCAGCAACTCCCCAGTTACAGCCTCGCCATCTCCCCCCTGTGGGTTACACAGACAAACACACACACCACTGGCATTAGAAACCTCAAACCCTCCAATTACAGGGAGGAAACTCCCAAAATCGTCTACCCTGTCATCATCTGATTGGCTAGGTTTATTACCTAAGCAAACTGAGACTAACTATGGGACTGAAACCAAAAGTAAATCACAAACTTTTAATCTAAATCAGCCTGCCTGGAGTTTTGGCTGAAACCAAAATATGAGGAAGCATTGTGGTGTCAGCCTGAGTTGATTTGAACTCTCAGTGTAATGTATTTATTGTGCAGGGGCGTAGGCATGGGGGGCACAGGCCCACCCACTAGGGAGTCAGGCAAAAATCACATTTCTGCAGCCCCCACCCCCCCAACAAATGTCTGGCTATGCCCCAGATATTGTGAACTTCTTTCAGTGGAGGCTTCTCAGAGGAAGAAGGGGAGGACCATCAACCTCAGTGAATTTCATAAAAATATATATTTTTTTAATATTTAAAAAGTTGTACTTTTTAGATAAAACTGAACAAAATATAATCACGTCACCAAATAATTGATTAAAACACTATTTTGCAATGAAGCTCTACAGTAGCCTCAACAGCACTCTGTATGGTAGCACCACGGTGTGGCCGAAGGGCAGCTAGCTTCCATCCTCCTCTGGGTACATGGACTTCAATACAAAACATAGGAGGATCATGGTTCTCACCCCCTTCCATAGACGTACACAGTAATTATGACAACTTCCGGAGGATGTTCTCCAACCTATCAGAGCTCTTGCAGCTAGCTAGCGCTGCAGTGCATAAAATGTGGTGAATAGTTGACTCAAAGAGAGAGAAAGACAATAGTTGAACTGTTTTGAACAAATAATTTTCTTCCAAAATGAAGGAGAAGCAAGAGAGATAGCATTTCTTTTTCAGTTGCACTTAATTAGCCAGCAAATGCAGCTAGCTAGTTTAGCCTACTCAAACAGAAGTATGCTATGTTAGCTGGCTATGACTAACCAGTGCAACACTAGAACTATTCCAAGTCAAGGTAAGCTTTTAATTTGACTAATTTATTGCCACTGTGGACCGCCGGTGTAAGTGTAACCGATGTGAAATGGCTAACTAGTTAGCGTGGTCACTTGCTCTGCGACCTTGAAGTAGTTGTTCTCCTTGCTCTGCAAGGGCTGCGGCTTTTGTGGAGCGATGATTAACGATGCTTCGTGGGAGGCAGTTGTTGACGTGTGCAGAGAGAGGGTCCCTGGTTCGAGCCCAGGTAGGGTCAAGGAGAGGGACGCAAGCGAAACTGTTACATTGATGCTGTTGATCCGGGTCATGACACCAGTGATAGCAGATGTTAATCGTACTCTCCTTGCATTGTGTTTTGTCCAAATAAATCACCCCAGCCAGTGGTCCCAGTTGAGCATTATTTATTATTTGTTGTTAAATAGAGAACAGCACGTTAGTTGTGCAGGGCTTAATGATGTTGATGGCTGTCGATGGTAAAATCCCATGCATCACATTTTCATACTGGGCATAAACAAAATACAAAAATACAATACAAAATATAACATGTGTAAATACGTGTTGTTAAATAGTAAACAGCTCGTTAGTTGTGCAGGGCTTAATGATGTCGATGGTAAAATATGTAGCATGAAAACAACTGTGTTAGCAGTGAGCTTATGTGACCATTACATTGGTGCATGCTAGCTAACACACTTATATACAATAAGCTTGAACATTAAATAGACCTTTCTTTAGAGGCAAGTGGAAACAAAACCAACCCTGTTACATGAACTGCTTACTGACTGGAAACAGAAAGGGGGATACCTAGTCAGTTGTACAACTGAATGCATTCAACTGAAATGTGGACTGCACACTAACGCTGAATGATTGTAGTGGGTTTACTAACACGTTAGTTTTATTAGCTATGTTGACTAAGACATTACTTTAGTGAATATGGTGACAACGATGTAGGCTGTGTGTAGTGGTTATGATATGGTTTGGCTTGGAAAAGGTTTGTAAATGTTCATTCACAGGCTAGGTTGTAGCAACCTCATGATGGGTAAAGGGACAATTTGAGCATCATGCCTGGAATATGAATGAAAGTCATCCAATATGCTGTAACAGAAATAAGGCCAGGCTCATGAACAACGCTCCATCATCTTAAACGCCACGGACTTCTTTACATTGTATCAGTTCTCTAACATGGCTTCCTTTCAAGTTCAGGTTTATTAGTATAACTCATCTTAACATAACAGGTATGATATATGGTGTTACAGCGGTTCTGGCCTCACTTACCATAGACACACAGCAGTCGAGTGAGAAGTCCATTTTTCAATGTTTTGTTTAACCTTTCATTTATCAGGTAGTCATACTGAGACCAAGGTATATTTTACAGATGAGCCCTGAATGCCAGACATTACTGAATGCCAGACATTACGGAAAATACACACACATATTGTGTAGAAAATGGAAAACGCAAGCAGAAAGAAAAACAGTCTATGAATGTGTTTTTATTTCATAATTAAAAAAGGTCCTCAATCAGCTTTCTGAATTGCCTTAGAGGCACCACAACATCACATTTAAGAACATGTTGAAGGTTGTTCCACAAATAAGCTGCAAGAAAGCTAAAAGCTTATTTACCTAACTCCGTTCGAGACCAAAGGAATTTCCAGTTAGCCATCCCTGAGACTGGGTGTGGTGTTGTAACTCATGTGTCAATCTCTGGTCCAATGTAAGTGTTTGAGATATTACAACACTTCCCTCTAGTGGTTAAAAGGCAGAACGACAGACAGTCACACTGACAGATAGACCAAACCATTGTTTTTGTACATTTAACCTTTAACTAACTTGGCAAGTCAGTTAAGAACATATTCTTATTTACAATGACGGCCTACCATAGGCGACGCTGGGCCAATTGTGCACCGCCCTATGGGACTCCCAATCATGGCCAGATGTGATGCAGCCTGGATTCGATCCAGGTACTGCAGTGAGACCTCGCACTGAGATGCAGTGTCTTAGTTGTTGCATCATTGTGAAGTCGGCACCAAGGTTATTATAGCAAATGAAAACTGAAACAAATCAGAAAAAAACTATTTCAAAAACTGAAATAAAATAATTAAGAACCCTGTTACCAGTCACCGTCTCCCTCAGGCCTTTTTGAAAAACCTGTAAAACAGTGGCAAGCATCCACACAAGAGAAAAGTTCATCATTCTACAGTAGCCTACACCTGTCAGTCAACTGATCAACGCATCCTATGCACTGTAGCCCTATTAATAAGGTGGTAACACAGACCATTCAGTGGTTCAGCCATAGCCACACAGGGCGCAGTACGAAAAAGGCTGTAAATGTAGATCCATTTATTAAAGTGTCCAGTGATTGGGTCTCAATGTAGGCAGCAGCCTCTCTGAGTTAGTGATTCCTGTTTAACAGTCTGATGGCCTTGAGATAGAGGCTGTTTTTCAATCTCTTGAACACAGCTTTGTTCCCCCTGTACTGACCTCGCCTTCTGGATGATAGCGGTGTGAACAGGCAGTGGCGATTGTGGGTGATTGTTGTCCTTGATCTTTTTGGCCTTCCTGTGACATCGGGTGCTGGAGGGCAGGTAGTTTGCCCCTGGTGATGCGTTGTGCAGACCGCACCACCCACACAGACCGTGTGGTGAAGAAGGTGCAACAGAGCCTCTTCAACCTCAGGAGGCTAAAGAAATGTGGCTTGTCACCCAAAACCCTGACAAACTTTTACAGATGCACAATTGAGAGCTTCCTGTCGGGCTTCCTGTATCACCGCCTGGTACATCAACTGCACCGCCCAGAACCGTTCTGGGTGACAAGCCACATTTCTTTAGCCTCCTGAGGTTGAAGAGGCTCTGTTGCACCTTCTTCACCACACGGTCTGTGTGGGTGGACCATTTCAGTTTGTCTGCGATGTGTATGCCGAGGAACTTAAAACTTTCCACTGCTGTCCCTTCGATGTGGAGAGACTCAAGTTACAAACGCTGGTAAACACACATTTAGTTTAGATGTTTTCACAAAAGTATTGCACTGGGCCTTTACTATTCCTGTATGAGCGGACCGATATAAAAGTCTTCAGCGCAGGCAATATTTTTTTTTGCATCCCGCCAAAAAACTCCATTATTTGATTATATCACATTTTATTAGTCACATGCGCTAAAAACAACAGGTTGACCTTACAGTGAAACTTACGAGCCCCTAACCAACAAGCAGTTACAAAAATAAGAAATAAAAGTAATTAAAGAGCAGCAGTAAAATAACAATAGCGAGATTACAGGGGGGTACCAGTACAGAGTCATTGTGCGGGGGCACCAGTTTGTTAATAAGGTAATAAGTACATGTGGATAGAGTTAATAAAAGTGACTATTTATAGATGAAAACAGAGAGTAGCAGCGGTGTAAAATAGGGGGAGGGGGGCAATGCAAATAGTCTGGGTAGCCATTTGATTAGATGTTCAGGAGACTTGTGGCTTGGGGGTAGAAGCTGTTTAGAAGCCTCTTGGACCTAGATTTGACGCTCCGGTACCACTTTCCATGCGGTAGCAGAGAGAACAGTCTATGACTAGGGTGGCTGGAGTCTGACCATTTTTAGAACCTTCCTCTGACACCGCCTGGTATAGAGGTCCTGGATGGCAGGGAGCTTGGTCCCGGTGATATACTGGGCCGTTCGCACTACCGTCTGTAGTGCCGTATGGTGGGAGGCCGAGCAGTTGCCATACAACCAAATCAAATGAAATGTATTTATATAGCCCTTCGTACATCAGCTGATATCTCAAAGTGCTGTACAGAAACCCAGCCTACAACCCCCAAACAGCAAGCAATACAGGTGTAGAAGCACGGTGGCTAGGAAAAACTACCTAGAAAGGGAAAAAACCTAGGAAGAAACCTAGAGAGGAACCAGGCTATGAGGGGTGGCCAGTCCTCTTCTGGCTGTGCCGGGTGGAGATTATAACAGAAATGGCCAAGATGTTCAAATGTTCATAAATGACCAGCATGGTCAAATAATAATAATCACAGGCAGAACAGTTGAAACTGGAGCAGGCAGCAGCACGGCCAGGTGGACTGGGGACAGCAAGGAGTCATCATGTCAGGTAGTCCTGAGGCATGGTCCTAGGGCTCAGGTCCTCCGAGAGAGAGAGAGAGAGAGAGAATTAGAGAGAGCATACTTAAATTCACACAGGACACCGGATAGGACAGGAGAAGTACTCCAGATAACAAACTGACCCTAGCCCCCCGACACATAAACTACTGCAGCATAAATACTGGAGGCTGAGACAGGAGGGGTGAGGAGACACTGTGGCCCCATCTGATGACACCCCCGGACAGGGCCAAACAGGAAGGATATAACCCCACCCACTTTGCCAAAGCACAGCCCCCACACCACTAGAGGGATATCATCAACCACCAACTTACCATCCTGAGACAAGGCCGAGTATAGCCCACAAAGATCTCCGCCACGGCACAACCCAAGGGGGGGCGCCAACCCAGACAGGAAGATCACATCGGTGACTCAACCCACTCAAGTGACACACCCCTCCTAGGGATGGTATGAAAGAGCCCTAGTAAGCCAGTGACTCAGCCCTTGTAATAGGGTTAGAGGCAGAGAATCCCAGTGGAAAGAGGGGAACCGGCCAGGCAGAGACAGTAAGGGCGGTTCGTTGCTCCAGAGCCTTTCCGTTCACCTTCACACTCCTGGGCCAGACTACACTCAATCATATGACCCACTGAAGAGATGGGTCAGTAAAGACTTAAAATTTGAGACCGAGTTTGCGTCTCTCATATGGGTAGGCAGACCATTCCATAAAAATTGAGCTCTATAGGAGAAAGCCCTGCCTCCAGCTGTTAGCTTAGAAATTCCAGGGACAATTAGGAGGCCTGCGTCTTGTGACCGTATCGTACGTGTAGGTATGTATGGCAGGACCAAATCAGAGAGATAGGTATGCTTTGTAGGTTAGCAGTAAAACTTTGAAAATCAGCCCTTGCCTTGACAGGAAGCCAGTGTATGGAGGCTAGCACTGGAGTAATATGATCAAATTTTGGGGTTCTAGTCAGGATTCTAGCAGCCGTATTTAGCACTAACTAAAGTTTATTTAGTGCTTTATCCGGGTAGCCGGAAAGTAGAGCATTGCACCAATTGTACCAGGCAGTGATGCAACCAGTAAGGATGCTCTCGATGGTGCAGCTGTAGAACCTTTTGAGGATCTGAGGACCCATGCCAATTCTTTTCAGTCTCCTAAGGGGGAATAGGTTTTGTCGTGCCCTCTTCACGACAGTCTTGGTGTGCTTGGACCATGTTAGTTTGTTGGTGATGTGGACACCAAGGAACTTGAAGCTCTCAACCTGCTCCACTACAGCCCCGTCGATGAGAATGGGGGCGTGCTCTGTCCTCTTTTTCCTGTAGTCCACTATCATCGTCTTGATCACGTTGAGGGAGAGGTTGTTGTCCTTGCACCACACGGCCAGTCCCCTCCTGTACTCCCTGTAAGCTGTCTCGTTGTTGTCGGTGATCAGGCCTACCAATGTTGTGTCATCAGCAAACTTAATGATGGTGTTGGAGTCATGAGTGAACAGGGAGTACAGGAGGGGACTGAGTACGCACCCGAGGGGCCCTTGTGTTGAGGATCAGTGTGGCGGATGTGTTGTTACCTACCCTTACCACCTGGGGGCGGCCTGTCAGGAAGTCCAGTATCCAGTTGCAGAGGGAGGTGTTTAGTCCCAGGGTCCTTAGCTTATTTATGAGCTTTGAGGGCACTATGGTGTTGAACGCTGAGCTATAGTCAAATAATAGCATTCTCACATAGGTGTTCCTTTTGTTCAGGTGGGAAAGGGCAGTGTGGAGTGCAATAAAGATTGCATCATCTGTGGATCTGTTGGGTGGTATGCAAATTGGAGTGGGACTAGGGTTTCTGGGATAATGGTGTTGATGTGAGCCATGACCAGCCTTTCAAAGCACTTCATGGCTACAGACATGAGTGCTAAAGACGGTAGTCATTTAGGCAGGTTACCTTAGTGCCTGTGCCCAAGAACACTATGGTGGTCTGCTTAAAATATGTTGGTATTACAGACTGAAAGGGAGAGGTTAAAAATGTCAGTGAAGACACTTGCCAGTTGGGTCAGCGCATGCTCGCAGTACACGTCCTGGTAATCCGTCTGGCCCTGTGGCCCTGTGAATGTTGACCTGTTTAAAAATGTATTTTTCACATCGGCTGCAGAGAGCGTGATCACACAGTCTTCTGGAACAGCTGGTGCTCTCATGCATGTTTCAGTGCTATTTGCCTCGAAGCGAGCATAGAAGTTGTTTAGCTCGTCTGGTAGGCTCATGTCACTGGGCAGCTCTCGGTTGCGCTTCCCTTTGTAGTCTGTAATGGTTTGCAAGCCCTGCCACGTCAGACGAGCGTCAGAGTCAGTGTAGTACAATTTGATCTTAGTCCTGTATTGACGCTTTGCCTGTTTGATGGTTCATCGGAGGACATAGCAGGCTTTCGGGTTTGAGTCCCGTTCCTTGAAAGCAGCTCTAGCTTTTAGCTCGATGCAGATGTTGCCTGTAATCCATGGCTTATGGTTGGGGTATGTACCTACGGTCACTGTGGGGATGACATCATCGATGCACTGATTGATGAAGCCAATGACTGTGGTGTACTCCTCAATGCCATCAGATGAATCCCGGAACATATTCCAGTCTGTGCTAGTAAAACAGTCCCGTAGGCCTCTATTTTTAGACAATAACAATATTCTACTGTGGTTGCAACACAGTACAACGAGGAATGTATTACTGTTATCAGGTGAATACACAATTATTAGCTAGGGCTGGGATGTAGGCAATTTTTTTATTAGGATCCCCATTAGCTGTAGCGATTGCAGCAGCTAGTCTTCCTGGGGTCCACACAAAAAAAATGACATGAAAAGGAACATTAATAGACAAGAACAGCTTAAGGACAGAACTACATGCATTTAAAACGTCACACATGGCTGGCGGGTTAAGTCTGTGTGTACATTGACTATGCAAACCATTTGGAATTTTCAACACAGTAATGCTTCTTCTAAAAACAAAATGTGATGCAGTCAGTCTCTCCTTTACTTATGGGCAAGAGACTGGCATACATAATATTGATACTATCCCTCTGAAAACCACTCAAACATCCCGTTTAGAATGTTTCATGCCAAAGTAACTGCATCAAATGTTCTGTCACATGTGCCAAATACAACTGGTGTCTTTACTGTGAAATGCTTGCTTATGAGCCCTTGGTAACCATGCAGTAACACAAAACAGTAACACAAAACAGTAACACAAAATAGCAACACAAGAGGAATAAAATAAAATACAATAATTAAGCTATATACAGGGAGTACCATACAAGCTAGGCTTGATTAGGCAACCATTTGGATCAATTATGGGTTTATTCTAGACAGTTTACAAAGGTCCAGAAAGGTACATTAGCAGGCTACTCATATGGTATATTTTGATCGATCTCGCTCCCTTTCTCCTTCTTCCACTCTCCCTCCTTCCCAATTCCCAGCCAGGGGCCTATTCATTACTGAAACCATTTACCATTTATAACAAAACCAAGCAAAAAGAGTTTCTATTGGACAAATTCAGGTAGGTCCCTCACCGTTTTGTTCCGTTTGCTTCTGGTTAAGAAACGTTTTGCTAAATAATTGACATAATGAATCAGTCCAGTTCTTTAGTTTTTTGTATTTTATGTTCAGCAAGCAAGAGCAGGCTCTGGTAGTAAATACAATGCTAGAAATAAGTGTACAACAAGCTATTGTTGGCCTAGTCTAGCTTTTCTTGGGACTCCAAGAGCTAAAGATAAATTATTAGTAATAATACTGCAGTGAATAGCCTAGTCCTCACCAATCGATAGCAACTTCAACACCCGATTTAATCCATTCATTCTTTTCCATTGAACTTTTCTTGACTTTCTTCAGACAGAGGCTACAAAGAAACCCACATTATTTTGAAGATAACCATTTTCATGAGCTGTGGTCCTTGCATAGTTGTGCGACAGCATGCTTGTTGTGATAAACCAGAGTTGTTTGGTGTTTTGAAGACAACTGGAAACTCGAAGGTCAAATCATGACATCAGTGATCAGAAAGCAAGATGCTGGAGTTTGAGTTCGAAACGATCCCTCCCCCCCCCTCAGACAAATACTGATTACATGACCCTCCCCTGGACTAAATTAAGACATACTAAACCCTTCCCTTCCCTAACTGAACTTACATCCGGGTAACAATTGTTCAAATTTCGACCGCTATTTCACAAAACCTAGTCTTATATTATATCAAACAATGTAACCAACACAGAAGTCTCCTAAATTAAATTGAGGTAATCTCAATGACACTTTCACATCATTTAAGTGTAATGATTATTCTAATTTTGTGGATAGTCTAGTGAAAATTTTGTTAAAGGAGAAAATTCTAAATAATTGAATTACTGCATACTATGTAGTAGTAGCCTAGCTTGCTGTAGGATATTTGGAATATGAAACAAGGGAACAGCAAATATGTAGTCCCCCACGAATGATGCAAGACACATCATTCACCCAAATTGTAATTGGATGCATTTTACCGCCATATCATACTGTGCTATGATAAACATGTGCCCGTTATAGCGCCACCATGTGGTCGATATGAATGTTCTCGCATATGTTGAGTCTTGAAAGTGTTTGCAACGTGTACCAAATTGTGCTACTATACGAATATCCTCGACTTATTTATATGCGTCGATGTGCCAGACCAGGCCCACGTAAATGTTTATGGTCAATAGCGGCCACGTTGTGTTATGTACTAGTCTGGAAAATATTGCGTTGAGACCTTTATCCATAGACGCCACATATCAAGTTTCACGCAGATCGGTCATTCGGTGACAGAAGAGTAGCATCACTTTTTCCAGAGTAATTTAATAAATGCTGGATATCTATGGCAAGATGCATCATTCGCCCAAGTTCAGTCAAAAATCGGGCTAGTGCTGTCAGATATTGCAGGCGATTAACTTACAAAGAGATCAACAGTCCCCTCCCCGATTTCATCGTGGGGGACACCAACTGAACTAGGCCTATATGAGCTTGTTTCTCCGTCCCTGAACGAATCCATCAAGTTAGGTGTGACTACTAAACTACCATTCATTCAACATGCCTCGTCAATGGTGAACTGACTATTATCACATCAGCAGCAGCCTACTGTCGACACAAAGCTATATCAAGGGGACAGATCAAGAACTGATTAACACAGGCCGACTAATCTTAAAAACCGTTTACAATAACTTTCTGTGAAGGACGGTATTAGCAGAGCAGCTCTCTGTGCCATGTCGGCTTCCATCCACGCAGCGACGATCACTGATCTACTGCAACACTGCACATGTTTCTTTGCTTGTCAATGCGCTCGCGCTTACTACCACTGCGGAAATCAAGAACATTTCGATTTAGAGCAATAAAGAAATTGAATAAATTAACTGAGCAAACTAGAAACCTTTCAATATATAAGTTTAAACATGATTTAAAAACAATTTAAATATAGTATATAGAAATGTTGTGGGACTATAGTAGATGAAGAATCAATATTTTTTTAGATTGAGTATTTATTGGGTCATTATGCTAGTGTATTATGTATGTTTGTAATAGTGTGTTATATGTGAAAGTGTGTTTGTATTATAAATTGTATTTTAATGTTAAGGACTCTTGGAAGATTAGTCCAAATGGGGACTAAAAGAGATCCTAATAAAATCTAAATCAAATAATGTGCAGGCAGGAAAGTGCTCTCGCTTAGTTGACTAAACGCTGTAGCTAACTACCTTTGTCGTAATGACGCCATAACCAGTTTTAGTGAGGTCCGGAAGGGGGTGGGGGGTAATTGAAGTTACTTTACTGCATTTCTATACAATAAAATAAAAAACTTTTAAAATGCCGTTTGGAGAACAGTAAAAAACAAGAATAAAAATAACCCCCGACATTATCACCTAAGCTACAAGAAAATTCATTCACCTCAGCTGATCTACAAACAGATAGCCTATTAGCTATACAATTGTAACAATATACCCCAAAAGTGGGAAAATGTGAGATGATTCACACTGACACGTAGCATCAACGATGACACGAAAACGTGATATCTGTTCAACTGTATTGTTTTGCATTTTTATTTCAGGATTAACGTAAGGCCTATATGGAATATGTTCATATTGAAACATATCTTTCTTAAGTTCCTAACTCGTTCGATAAGATTAGTACCACTTTTCTCAGGGGACCCCACATGGGTCCCTGACCCCAAGTTTGGGACCTTAAGATGTTGCTACGGCATGAAATCCTATAAAGAGATTTATTTCCTAGCATCCCCGCTCTCTGCTTGCTTCCTCTTTCTCTCAAACTCCTCCGCTTCCTCCTGCATGCATTGCAGCCTGCCCTCACCACTGTCTTTCTCGGTAGCCTACTCAAGTGTATTTTTAGCTCCTGCTGAGGTAGGCTCAGTTTAATGTCATCTAGTAGTTCGTCTCAGGCCTTCGGCCTATGGCGCGAGAGGGCGGAGTAGGCCGAATGTGCTGCAAAAGACAAATCTGGGGGATAACAAGCCACTGTTCATGATTCCGCTCGTTCGCAGAGGTAGGCGCAAATATGTTTTAGTCAGATCAATAATAGTGTTCTGAGCTTTGATCAATGCTTGGAGCAATATTTAGATGTTGACCCGTAATTTTTTTTGGGGTGTACAAAATATATAGATTGTGTTAAATTTGATCAACAATTTTTTTTTATGTCTTATTGGCTACGTGAGGTTAATTTGATCGAATAGAAGTTTTGTAATGCTTAAAGAGTTCACTTATATACAGTGCATTCGGAAAGTAAACAGACCCCTTGAGCTTTTCCAGTTACGTTACAGCCTTATTCTAAAATGGATTCAATTCTGTTTTTCCCTCAAATCTGCACACACACACACACACACTACCATATAATTACAAAGCCAAAACAGATTTAGATTTTTTATAAATGTGCAAAAATGTCAAACACTGAAATATCACATTTACATAAGTATTCAGACCCTTTACTCAGTACTTTGTTGAAGCATCTTTGGCAGCGTTTACAGCCTTGAGTCTTCTTGTGTATGACTCTACAAGCTTGGCACACCTGTATTTGGAGAGTTTCTCCCATTCTTCTCTGCAGATCCTCTCATGCTCTGTCAGGTTGGATGGGGAGGGTCGCTGCACAGCTATTTTCAGATGTCTCTAGAGATGTTCGATTGGGTTCAAGTCCGGGCTTTGGCTGAGTTACTCAAGGTCATTGAGACTTGTCCTAAAGCCACTCCTGCATTGTCTTCGCTGTTTGCTTAGGGTCTGTAATATTCATATATGTAAACATACTGAATTGTAATTGGATGCATTTTACCACCATATCATACTGTGCTATGATTGGTTAAGACCACCCAAATGGTTAGGTCATTGGCAGTTTGATCCTGTTTAGCGATCTGTGAACATGCCAGTTATAGCTAGCTAATAAAGAGCTAAGTTAAGAAATATCCTCTAGTACTGCATTTTATTATTTTGTGCAAAACAAGACATGGTGTCAGAGTAAAAGGTCTTAAAATATGGATTTTTCTGGAGTTCCTTCACCTCGAATGGACTGGGAGTCTACAAACTTACCCGATGTATGGCGTAAGTACAAACCACATGTGGAGCTAATGTTCTGGATCGGTGAAAAAGGGAGAGATATTTACAACACATGGACACTTACCGAGGCTGAATCACAAAGGTACTGAAAACAAACTACGATTGTTTTGAAGCATATGTTGTGCCGAAGACCAATACGATTTTCGCTAGGTACAAATTCCATGAGAAAGTACAGGGAGCTAGCGAGTCTTTTGAACAGTTTGTGACAGAGCTGCGTCTGCTTGTGAAAGACTGTGATTATGCAAACAAGGATGAGATGGTCAGGGACCGTATTGTATTTGGAATACACTCACCGCGAGTGAGAGAGAAACTTATGAATGTTGGGTCTGAGCTAACGCTGGATAAAGCTATCGACATAGCCAGATCTCACGAACTAGCACAGGCTCAGATGAAAACCATTTTGAGTGGCAGCACGAGCGCATCACGTGTGCAAGCAGTGTACGCAGTCAGGCAGACATCAAAGCACACGTTTTAGAACGGAGAGAGACATAACCCAAAAACAGAGCGACAGACTCAAAACATGTGGATACAAAGTGCATGGCGAACAAGGAAATTGCCCAGCTAAAGGCAAACAATGTACTAAATGTGGAAAATGGAATCACTTTACAAAAGTGTGCAGAGCTTACTGTGGAAAAACAGTACACACAGTGAGTGAAGATGAAATGTCAATCAAAGAGTCAAACGCTGATGAACTGTTTGATTCAGTGACACAGAAAAGTCAAATATCAGAGACAGAGTAAGCCTTTGCTGACATTGACATAGGAACACAAGGCACAAAGCTAAAGTTCAAACTAGACACTGGTGCACAAGTAAACATTATTCCTCTGAATAAGTACCACAGCTTGAAATCTGAGTGCCAGCTACAGCCCACCACATGCAGACTGACTGGTTATGGTGAACAGCTCCCAGTAAAAGGCACATGCACTTTCAAATGCAAGGAAAGTGACATGATGTTGGACTTTTAGGTTGTTGACACTAGAGAACCTACAGTGCTAGGTCTTAAAGCATGTTTAGACATGGACCTCATCAAGCTAGTTTATCAGTGACAGCACCAGTAGAGACAGACAATGTACTGGAGGAGTTTGCTGATGTTTTTACAGGAATAGGATTATTCCCAGGAAAATGTACCATTCACCTTGACCCAGACGCAGCCCCTGTGGTCTACTCACCGAGAAAGATTCCCCTTGCTCTCCTTGCCCATCTGAAGAAAGAGTTGGAGAGCATGGAGCAATCTGACATAGTCACCAAGGTTACAGAACCGACTGACTGGGTAAATGTGTTAGTGTTGGTGGAGAAACCACGCACAGGCAAGCTCATGTCTCAACCCAAGAGACTTGAACAGGGCTATCAAACGCCCCCATTACCCTTTACTGACTCTAGACAGCATCACACACAAGCTAGCGGGAGCACACTACTTCCGTGCCATGGACGCTAGATCAGGCTACTGGGCTATCAAGCTCATAGAAGAGTCATCTAAGATCACAACATTCAACACACCGTTTGGACGCTACAGGTTCCACCGCCTGCCTATTGGGATTATCTCAGCCCAAGACGAGTTTCAGCGAAAGATCGACGAAATGTACGAAGGCCTCGACGGAGTTGTGGCCATTGTGGACGACATCCTTGTCTATGGTCGAACCAAAGAGGAGCACGACCGAAACCTCCGCGCGATGCTGCAAAGATCCCGCAAGAGAGGGGTCCGGCTCAACCCCGAGAAGAGCACAGTCGGCGCTACAGAGGTCAGCTACTTCGGACATCTTCTCACAGCGAATGGAATCAAGCCAGATCCACAGAAGATCTCAGCCATAAAAGAAATGGGGCCACAAAAGAACTGTGCAGAGCTGGAAACAGTGCTTGGCATGGTCAACTACTTAGCCAAGTTTGCACCCAGCCTCTCCAATGCTAATGCACCCCTGCGTCAACTGCTAAAGCAGTCCACTGAGTTTCTCTGGGACAAGCAACACGACATTGCTTTCCAGAATGTGAAAGACTTGATCACGAGAGAACCAGGACCAATCATTGCCTACTACGACCCAGACAAAGAGCTCAGACTCCAAGTGGACGCGTCGAAGTATGGACTAGGTGCAGTGCTACTGCAAGAAGGAAAGCCCATCGGCTACGCTTCCAAATCTCAGACTGTGAAATCAACTACGCAAATCGAAAAGGAGCTCTACGCCATTCTGTTTGGATGTAAACGTTTCCATCAGTACATATATGGACGACAAGTAATTGTGGAATCCGACCACAAGTCCCTTGAGTCAATTATGAGGAAACGACTAGCCGCAGCCCCACCAAGGCTACAGAGAATGATCCTTCAACTACAAAAATACGACTTCACAATCACTCACTGTCCAGGCAAAGACATCCCTGTCGCAGACACACTCTCCAGGAAGTTTCTTACCTATAAGGACAGCAGCCTCAGTGTAGGCATGTACGTGCACACTGTGTACAGCAATTTACCAGTTAGTGACACAAAACTGAAGGAGATCCAAGTAGAAACAGAAAATGACTCACAACTCGCACAGCTGAGGAAAGTCATACAGGATGGATGGCCTGAGGAGAGGAGAAAATGCCCTCAGAGCATCTCAGAATTCTGGAACCATCGTGATGAACTATCACAGATCAGCGGAATACTTTTCAAAGGAAAGAAAATCATTATTCCTACCAGTCTCAGAGAAGAGATTTTGACAAAGATCCATGCTGGACACATGGGCATGGAAAAGTGCAAACAGAGAGCACGGGACATTTTGTTTTGGCCTGGAGTGTGGAAATTAATAGAGGACATTGTTGGTAAATGCGCCATATGTCTTGAACGACGCCCCTCAAACACCAAAGAGCCAATGTTACCTCACTGTATCCCAGACCGACTCTGGCAGGTCGTGGCAACCGATCTGTTTACCTGGAACAACGAGGACTACATCGTAACAGTGGACTACTACAGCAGATACTTCGAACTCGACAAGCTTCACAGCACCACATCTGCAGCTGTGATACACAAGCTGAAAGCAGCCTTTGCCAGGCATGGCATTCTAGAGACTTTAATATCTGACAAAGGGCCTTGTTACAAATCAAATGAGTTTGAAACCTTCACAAAAGCATGGGAGTTTACATACGTCACCACAAGCCCACATTACCCTCAAAGTAATGGCCTTGCTGAAAAATCAGTGCAGATTGCTAAATGACTCATGGATAAAGCAAAAGCAGACAAGAGACCCCTACCTCAGTCTCCTTGAATACCGCAACACTCCAGTTGACAACTTCAAATCACCAGCCCAGCTGTTGATGAGCCGCAGACTTCGCTCAATCCTTCCCAGCACCAACCAGCAGCTGCAACCTGAGGTCGTCAGCTACAAGGAAATGCATGGAAAACGTGCACAGAGACGACAACAACAACAAAAGCGATACTACGACAGGTCAGCTAGATCACTGCCACCACTGATCGACGGAGTCAGTTAGAATCCAGAAGCATGGCCTCTGGAAGCCAGCAGTCGTCATCCAGCCAGCTGACACCGAGCATTCATATCACGTCCGCACCGCAGAAGGAGCGGTGTACCGCCGCAGTCGTCACCTACTGAACACAAAGGAACAACACACTGATGAGATGAACTGTTTCCCTGAAAGAGAACGTGATGGACTAAACACACACACAGCACAACATACACCATACTTACCTGCAACACCACAAGAACTGTTGACTGACACAGAAGCATGCTCAGCATCATATTGCACAAGGTCAGGAAGAGAGGTCAAGCCCAGAGCTGTACTAGACCTGTGAAATGTCAAAGGGTGTAGGCGGATCGCTGCCCTAAAAGAGTTTGACTGTAAACTTGTTATTGAAAGTTCACTTGAAATGCTTTGGTATTGTATTTTTTTTTTAAATGTTAAGATGTTATATCTACAGTGAAAGCTGTTGTTCACTTGTTTGAAAAGTAACAGTATGTTGGATTATTGTTTCAGAGTCTATTGATTCTGTTGGTGTAGTATGCAATATAAATGGGTACCTACCTTGAGTTCAAACTACAGAGCATGTATTCAAATGAAACGCTTAGAATATGTAAACATTTTTCTTTGGTTTTTAAAGAAGGGGGATGTAATATTCATTTGTAAACATACTGAATTGTAATTGGATGCATTTTACCGCCATATCATACTGTGCTATGATTGGTTAAGACCACCCAAATGGTTAGGTCATGGGCAGTTTGATCCTGGTTGGCGATATGTGAACATGCCAGTTATAGCTAGCTAATAAAGAGCTACGTTAAGAAATATCCTGTAGTATTGCATTTTATTATTTTGTACAAAGTGTGCGAAACAAGACAGGGTCGTTGTCCATTTGGAAGGTGAACCGTCGCCCCAGTCTGAGGTCCTAAGCTCTCTGGAGCAGGTTTTCATCAAGGATCTCTGTACTTTGCTCCGTTCATATTTTCCTTGATCCTGACTAGTCCCTCAATCTCTCCACGGCATGATGCTGCCACCACCATGCCTCACCGTAGGGATGGTGACAGGTTTTCGCCAGACGTGAAGATTGAACTCTTTGGCCTGAATGCCAATCTTGGTTTCATCAGACCAGAGAATCTTGTTTCTCATGGTCTGAGAGTCCTTTAGCTGCCTTTTGGCAAACTCCAAGCAGGCTGTCATGCCTTTTACTGAGGAGTGGCTTCCGTCTGGCCACTTTATCATAAAAGCCTGATTGGTGGAGTGCTGCAGAGATACGTTTCCTTCTGTAAGGTTCTCACATCTCCACAGAGGAACTCTGGGCCCGTCAGAGCCAGTTGTCATCATACCTCTATGGTTTTTGCGACTGCACTTGAAGAAACTTGAAAGTTCTTGACATTTTCCAGATTGACTGACCTCGATGCCTTAAAAGTAATGATGGACTGTCAATTCCCTTTGCTTATTTGAGCTGTTCTTACCATAATATGGACCTGGTATTTTATCGAATAGGGCTATCTTCTGTATACCACCCCTACCTTATCACAACTGATTAAGGCACACCTTTTAATTGAAATGCATTCTAGGGGACTACCTTGAAGCTGGTTGATAGAAGGCCAAGAGTGTGTAAAGCAGTCATCAAGGCAAAGGGTGGCTATTTTGAAGAATCTCAAACTACAAGTTTCCACGCGTGTTATTTTATAGTACTGATGTCTTCACTATTATTCTACAATGTAGAAAATAGTAAAAATAAAAACCCTTGAATGAGTAGGTATCCAAACGTGAGTATTACTGTACTTATGAGAAAATGTGCAAGACTTGAAGGTGCCAACAAATGTTATAGTCATCATAAGAATGTTTTACTGTCATTATCAAAAACGTAATCAGCTCCTCCATCAACTTCACCTTTTGTAAGGCTTCGTCCCATCACCTAAATGTGCCTTGAACTAGAAGCCGTTTGCATATTTTAGGGTTGTTTTTTTCTACTAGCATACTTTGACCTCAAATTGCATGCATGATACAGAAAATGCGTGGCTCCTAGCCTCCCTACATGGCTCCTAGCCTCCCATGCATAGGCTACTTTCTGTCTCTACACTCTTAGAATATATGCGGTTGAACAACACAATTTATGTGTAATGATTACTCAGACACATGGGTCAGTTCTTGCAATTAATGTGTTAAAAGGTGAAAACCATACAACACACCCTAAATGTGTTCAATTATTGACCCATCACATTGTTAGAACACTAAAATTGAAATGTCTTTAAAACTGAATAAAAACTAGTAAATCAAGTCTGAAAATAAACTGAATTTCAAATAAAAAAAATACTAATAGAAATAAAACCCAAACTAATAAAACTATAATAACCTTGGTCTGCACCCATTATGTCAAGAGGCTCCACACCGTACATACCGATCCAAGAGCAGAAGTCAGTCAATTGTGTTTATTATGTAAAATAAATAACATTAAAAAGAAAAAGTAAGAATTAAATAAAAATAGTCTACTAAACTACAAAATGTGGTCGGTGAAGCCAGTTTGTATTTAAAACCGCCATCCAGAAATACTATTGAAGATGTTGAAGTTTACAAGGAATGTCTTAGACATGACCTGTTACGTAATCTGTACAGTTTTCTGTACGGTATGGATACACAGCGCAGCAAGTGCATCTATTCAAATTTTGAAAAGAAACTCTACTAAAAGAAAAGAACATACCATATTTGGTTGTATTTGCACCAGACATATTGTAAACACACACAAGCTGTTTCAACAAAGAAAAGAACAGGAGCGACAGCAGTGCTATTTGGGAGAGATTTTGAGTCGCAGTACTCTAATGGCGTCCTTACCTACTCCTACTTCCCCTGGTCAGTTCTGGTCGGTCGGTGTAGATAAAGGGAGACAAGGTACGCTATTTAGCAGTCCCTCAGTGACCTAGGGGACCTATCCATCCCACAGTGAATCTATAGCCTCAGCCTCCTAGCCAAGCCCCCAGAGCAGCAGCCCTTCAATCAGGAGTCTCCAGTCATTATGGATACAAAATCCTCCTGGTTGACTGGGAGAGAGAGAGAGAAAACTTTGTTTTGTACGTTGAAAGTCAGTATGACATTTTTAGTTGGTGGTTATTCCCACTTTGAATGTGTGCGCGTCTGCTCTACGCATTTGTGTGTGCGCTCACTCTCTCCGTCTCCGTCTGTATCGAACTCGTCGATCATGCTGCGTAGTTCCTCATCCGTGATGTTCTCTCCTAGCTCTCTGGCCACACGTCTCAGGTTCCTCAGGCTGATCTTCCCGGAGTCGTCATCATCAAACAGCTTAAAGGCCTTCAGGATCTCCTCCTTTGGGTCCCTCTCCAGGATACGGTCTGTCACTGAAACACACGCACATGGGTAAACAGACACATGGTTACACGCACACACGCGTGAAGAGCAGCCATAACACATACTGTACAGGGTTCCACATACGCAAACAAAGCAGGAAACATACCAACTTCATTAAAGTCATCAAATGTTATTTTGCCATTCCCCTCTCTGTCGTAATCTTTTAGTATCTTCAGTATATCTACTTTCTTCACCTCAAAACCCATAGCTCTCATTGCCACCTGTGAATGAGAAAGTGAGAGAATTGAAAGAAAGATATGGCAGAGTATGAGTGAAGATTAGACAGCAAAAGGGGACAACAGAATCCTAGTAATGATAAGGTAATTGTAGGTAGAGGTTTACCTTGAGTTCGTGGTAGTCTATCTCTTTGTCTTTGTCTGTGTCAAACAGCTCAAAAGCCTCTTTGATTTCATGCTTCTGTTCCTCAGTCAGTTCTCTCCGCTTCTTCCGCTTGGTTTTATCCACTGCCAGCTCAGTCCTGAACATCATTGTCAGGTGGTGTCAAATTAAACACCAAGACCTTTTCTCAATTGCATACTCCTCGTGTCCTAATCTCCTTCTCAAAACCCATTTGAAGAGAAAGTCAGAGGGGCGGGACCTCGGACTTTCTCATCCAATGGGTTTTGAGAAAGAGGCAAGAGGACACGAGGAGCATGCAATTGCTATTCTCACATAGCTTACGTCTCTGAAGTAGGCTGTGTTCGAATACTCATACTAACAGCACTAACCGTACTATTTGTGATGTGAATTGAGTATATAGTATGCTTATTGGTATGGATATAGTTAGTATGCCAGAAGTTCCCGGAAGCATACTAAATTCATCAAAATATGAAGTATACACGCAGAGGACACTATTTCTGTACTTTAGGGACCATAATGCAATTTTTCAGGAAATGGGCATGGCTTCACATGTCCAGATTTGAGGAAAATAAAAATGTTGGAAAATATGCCGCTGAAGTACAACGAGAGCGGATACAAAATCATTGCTTTAACTATGACATATGTTAAATGTAATAAAGTAATGGCTTTTCAAATAAGTTACCTTACAATTTAGGTTGGCTGACAATTTGTTAGCTACAATGTCCTTACGAACTCCATAGCATATCATTACAACAGTTTGTACCGGTCCTAACGTTAGTTGGCTACTTATACATCAAACGTCCAGTATATTAACTATAGGCTAACTAACTACCCAACGTTTATTGAATTGATTATTCCCGCCATTCTCAGCTAAGTGGTATAATAGTGCGTTCTCAATGGAATTCTGGTGATTTCGTAAATTCGCTCTGGCTACCTACTCTCTTCTGAGTGTACCAGAGCGCATGGCAGGTGTCAGCAAAAAAAAATAAGTTTAATTCAATTGTTGCCAGCAGCAGTTACAGTCACCAACACTCTGGATAACAGCCTATCCAACTCTAATAGGGCTTGTAAAATGGTCAGAGTGGTCTCATTTGTCTCGAAGTAACTAGCCAGCGTTAGCTTTACTGCCTTTGTAAGGTCAGAACGCTCAAAGCCCGAGCTCCGAGAGCGAAACGCTCAGAATTTACAAGCGGACAAGCACTGAACTTAAGGGCGCACTCTGGCACTCCAGATTGAATTTAAAAACACACCAGAAGTCGTAAAATGTCTAACTAGTCATTTGTTACGCTAACTAGCTAGCAAGAGGTTGCATAGCAACAGCACCAACTTCCGGTAGACGGGCGAAGAGCTAGTACGCCCAACTGAAAGGCGTTTACAGTATACTAAAATTAACTAATAGTGTGTAGTATACAGTATGTTAGTACGGGTATTCGAACATCGATGTTGACTACAGACACACTTTATAGACAGTTTAAGGTTTAACTTACTGACACAGATGGTTAACTTTGGACAGTAGATAGCTAATACAACAATTGCCTACCATCAACCATATCTACCTCGCTAGATACCTAGCTACAGTAGCTGAGCTAACCAACTTGCAACAAGGAAACTGGCTAGTGCCAGTTTGTTTCACAGTTCTTGCTAGGTAACGTTAGTCACTTAAACACTTTGCTACAATTGTAAACTAGATACCTTAAAGACAGACTCATCCTTCAAGTTGTAGCCCTAAACGTGTACAGCTGGTCGTTTGAAGGCAGCTACTAAAATAACAACAAAGCACCTTGTAACAAATCCGTTAATCCGCGCCTGTTTCGCTGTTTCCCATTGGTTGCTGGATCAGTGCTCGGCTACAAAATCGCTTCTGATTTGTCAGATGAAATCTAGAGTTGCTGCGCATTTTCCTACATGAAGAAATGTCCTGTTGTGCCTGCTGCACTCTCTGCCCAGTAAAAGGCGCTGTATGTCTGTTGACAAGAGAAATGTAGAGATCAGTGATGGAAAATCCTCACTCTCAGACCCAAGTGAAGCAGGAGGACTGGTCAGCCTGCCTACATTATCAAGACAACAGATGACAGGTGACTCCTGTGAAATCAGGTAATCAGGATCAGACTTCTTTTTCATTAGCAAAAGAATGTGTACCACCACATGCCCATTTACCTGAGAATTTGTACTTTCTAGTTAGAAATATCATTAAATGTAGTTATTATAGCAGAGCCATGTAATTACAATATGTTTAAATATATGAAAGTGGGGAGCAGTATGTAGTAGTAGTGGCCAATGCTCCCTGATCTGTACTACACCGAAATGCATAATTATGGATATGTGATGTATTCACTGTGATGTATCCTGAATAGGTACACAAAGGTAGAAGAATGCAATAACCTTTTTTGCATGTTGTGTATTATTTGTTTATGTTTCCCTTGTTTGGACACAGCAAAGTTCAGTACAGTAAAATACAATACAGTACATTATACTGTACTTAACTCTAGTGTGCTCTACCATACTGTACTGTATCGTATTGTAATAAACTCTACTCTTCTGTACAGTACTGTGCTGACCTACAGTATACTCTACTTTTCTTTACTGTACTGTCGTAAAATGTGCTGTTCATATTTAGATGTGTATGATTGCTTCAGATAACTGACCAAATTTCAGCTACTTTTCAACTTCCATGGACATCCAGTGTCGGTCGGTCGGTGCTCAGTGATTAAGGACGCTGGTTACAATAAATGGAAAGAGAGGGGGCTCATGGGTGAGAGAGAGAGAGAGAGAGAGAGAGAGAGAGAGAGAGAGAGAGAGAGAGAGAGAGAGAGAGAGAGAGAGAGAGAGAGAGAGAGAGAGAGAGAGAGAGAGAGAGAGAGAGAGAGAGAGAGAGAGAGAGAGAGAGAGAGAGAGAGAGAGAGAGAGAGAGAGAGAGAGAGAGAGAGAGAGAGAGAGAGAGAGAGAGAGAGAGAGAGAGAGAGAGAGAGAGAGAGAGAGAGAGAGAGAGAGAGAGAGAGAGAGAGAGAGAGAATCCAGCTAATTAAAAAGTATGCCAGTAGAATGGAAGACAGTAGCAGGTGACCCAGCTGTGGTTTCTTTTCCTATTTTAGCCAATTCCCTAGCCACGCCCTCAGAGCATGGGAAGGTTCTCCCTATCCCAGTCTTCCGTCCCCACTTGCTTCAAGATCTCCAACATTGTTCCTGTACCCAAGTAAGCGAAGGTAACTGAACTAAATGACTATCGCCCCGTAGCAATCACTTCTGCCATCATGAAGTGCTTTGAGAGGGTAGTTGAGGATCATGTCATATCACTTCTACCTTACCCGACACCCTAGACTCACTACAATTTGTATATCGCCCCAACAGATCCGCTGATTATGCAATCGCCATCGCACTGCACACTGCCCTATCCCACCTGGACAAGAGGAATACCTATGTAAGAATGCTGTTCTGACTACAGCACAGCCTTCAACACCATAGTACCCTCCAAGCTCATCATTAAGCTTGGGGCCCTCGGTCTGAACCCCGCCCTGTGCAACTGGGTCCTGGACTTCCTGACGAGCCACCCCATTGTGGTAAAGTTAAGGAAACAACCCCTCCGCTACGCTGATCCTCAACACTGGGGCCCCACAGGGGTGCAGGCACAGCCCCCTCCTGTACTCCCTTTTCACCCATGACTGCGTGTCCACGCACGCCTCCAACTCAGTCATCAAGTTTGCAGACGACACAACAGTGGTAGGCCTGATTACAGACAATGACGAGACAGCATACAGGGAGGAGGTGAGGGCCCCAGCGGAAAGGTGCCAGGAAAATAACCTCTCCCTAAATGTCAACAAAACGAAGGAGCTGATTGTGGACTTCAGGAGACATTAGAGGGAGCACACCCCCATCCACATAGATGGCGCCCAGTGGAGAAGGTGAAAAGCTTGAAGTTCCTCGATGTACATATCACTGACAATCTGAAATGGTCCACCCACACAAACAGTGTGGTGAAGAAGGTGCAACAGCGCCTCTTCCACCTCCGGATGCTGAAGAAACTCGGCATGGCCCCTAAGACCCTCACAAACTTTTACAGATGCACCTTTGAGCGCATCCTGTCGGGCTGTATCACCGCCTGGTACGGCAACTGCACAGTCCGCAACCGCAGGGCTCTCCAGAGGGTGGTGCTGTCAGCCCAACGCATCACCGGTGGCACACAGCCTGCCCTCTACAGCACCCGGTGTCGCAAGAAGACCAAGAAGTTCATCAAGGACCCGAGCCACTGCCTGTTCACTCCGCAATGATCCAGAAGGCGAGGTCAGTACAGGGCATCAAAGCTGGGACCGAGAGACTGAAAAACAGCTTCCATCTCAAGGCTATCAGACTGTTAAATAGCCATCACTAGCCGGCCTCCACCCAGTACCCTGCCCTGAACTTAGTCACCATCACTAGCCAGCTACCACCCATTTACTCAACCCTGCACCTTAGAGGTTGCTGCCCTATGTACATAGACATGGAACACTGGTCACTTTAATAATGTTTACATACTGTTTTACCCATTTCATGTACAGTCTGAAGTCTGAAGTTTACATACACCTTCGTCAAATACATTTAAACTCAGTTTTTCACAATTCTTGACATTTAATACTAGTAAAAATTCCCTGTCTCCCTCATGATGCCAATTATTTTGTGAAGTGCACCAGTCCCTCCTGCAGCAAAGCACCCCCACAACATGATGCTGCCACCATCGTGTTTCACGGTTGGGATGATGTTCTTCAGCTTGCAAGCATCTCCCTTTTTCCTTCAAACATAATGATGGTCATTAAGGCCAAATAGACCAAACAGTTCTATTTTTGTTTCATCAGACCAGAGTACATTTCTCCAAAAAGTACGATCTTTGTCCCCATATGCAGTTGCAAACCGTAGTCTGGCTTTTATATGGCGGTTTTGGAGCAGTGGCTTCTTCCTTGCTGAGCAGCCTTTCAGGTTATGTCGATATAGGACTCATTTTACTGTGGATGTAGATAATTTTGCACCTGTTTGCTCCAGCATCTTCACAAGGTCCTTTGCTGTTGTTCTGGGATTGATTTGCACTTTGTGCACCAAAATACGTTCATCTCTAGGAGACAGAACGCGTCTCCTTCCTGAGCGGTATGACGGCTGCGTGGTCCCATGGTGTTTATACTTGCATACTATTGTTTGTACAGATGAACATGGCGTTTGGAAACTGTGGAGGTCTGCACATTTTTTTCTGAGGTCTTGGCTGATTTATTTAGATTTTCCCGTGATGTCAAGCAAAGAGGCACTGAGTTTGAAGGTAGGTCTTGAAATACATCCACAGGTACATCTCCAATTGACTCAAATGATGTCAATTCACTTATCAGAAGCTTCTAAAGCCATGACATAATTGTATGGAATTTTCCTAGCTGTTTAAAGGCACAGTCAACTTAGTGTATGTAAGTTTCTGACCCACTGGAGTTGTGACACAGTGATAAGTGAAACAGTAGTATCGGTAGTAGTAGTAGTGGTAGTAGTAGTAGTGGTAGTAGTAGTGGTAGTAGTAGTGTCAGAAGAAGGTCAGTAGCAGTAGTTATGTAACAATTATAGTAGACTACTAGACCATATCAGGAATGTTTAGCTTTCGTTTCACTTTTATCTCAGTGTGTTTATTCTCTCAATGACCTCTGAGTAGCAATCGGCTACATTCAAACGACTCTGAATGCAATAACTTTCTTTCTTTGAGTTCTGCGTATATAAAAATGTTTGGTCGTTTAGCAGACACTCTTATCCAGAGCAACTTACAGGTGCCCTTGTGCCTTGCAGATTTTTCACCCATGTTCTTTCATTGACCTTATCACTAACGTTAACAAACCTGTTGATTTTCTGTGTATCTGCAAAAGCTTCAAACTCAGCATAGGACACAGACCTAGGATCAGCTAACCTAGATGGAAACCTAACCTTTATCGTTAGGGAGTAGTGCAAAAAACTGCACTTAGAACAGCGTCTACATCTCCATGATGACCTTCTTTTCAGTTATCAGGTGAGTAAAGCACACGGTATGATTGCATGGTGTAGAAACTAATTGGCCAATGGAAACATGCGATAGCTAGACTTTGGCCCTGGACACAGACAGACCGGCACACTGCCCAGATGTCTGGAATACCAGGTAAACATAAAAGCCAAATTACATTTAGGTGTGTGGCAGTCATCATCTGTGTTTGTGTGTGTGCGCTTGTATGGTGTGTGTGCCCTTGTGTGGGATTGTTACATACGTAATCTCCTGTGCAATGTGGTTGTTATCGATTTAACAGTCAAATTAATTGATGTCTTTCTCTTATGTGCTCACTGTTCCCGGAGTATTCTCACTGCCCCGGGTCACCACACACACACGTGCACACACACCCTGGGTCATTAGTTATGATGAGGGGCTGTGAGTTGTGCTACAGTGAGAGGCAAATTGCCCAGAGCATGATCTGCCCTGAGAACATATTCCAGGACTTCCAAATATCTGTGTCAGGACATACAAACACACTTCTACTTGTTCCTCTATTCTCTCTCTCTCTCTCTCTCACTCACTCACTCACTCACTCACTCACTCACTCACTCACTCACTCACTCACTCACTCACTCACTCACTCACTCACACACACACACACACACACACACACACACACACACACGGGTTGCTTTTCTGGCTGTGTTTCTTCAGCCAGTCCAAACCGGTTTGTGTTTATCTCTGGTACGATAACAGCTCCTGTAGAGCATCTGCCAAAACTATACTCGTGTGACCTCTCGTGTGTGTGTGAGAGAGATATTGGTGTGTCAGTTGTAAACACACCACAATTGAAGCACAACAAAGGCATGAGATCTTTCTGATTGTTTCAGCACGTACAGGAGACAGAACCTGTTATACACTGCATTAATTAATGGTTCTGTGTAATGTTAAACTTTTGTCCATTTATAGCCCCTGGCTGATGGTCTATAGATGCTCAAAACTATATACAAACTAACTCCGTTTAAATGCATCTTACTAGGGTATAGTAGGTTTAGGTTTCATGTTAAGTTTAGCTTACCTTTACATTAAACACATCTCATTGGCACTATTTTCAATTTCATAAGACAATATTTATGTATTTCTTACATAAACATATGAACTAAGTGTGCTTGATTATTTATGTTATACAATCAATTAAATTAAGATGTTTTTGTCACTGGCCTGCACACAATACTCCATAATGTCAAAGTGAAATTGTGTTTTCGAAATGTTTACAAATGAATTACAAATTAAAAGCTGAAATATCTTGAGTCAATAAGTATTCAACCCCTTTGTTATAGCAAGCCTAAATAAGTTCAGGAGTAAAATGTGCCAAAAAATTCAGATAATAAGTTGCATGGACAATAATAGTGTTTAACATGATTTTTGAATGACTACCTCATCTCTGTAGCCCACACACAATTATCTGTAAGGTCCCTCGGTCGAGCAGTGAATTTCAAACACAGATTCCACCACAAAGACCAGGGAGGTTTTCCAATGCTTCGCAAAGAAGGGAACCTTTTGGTAAAAGGGTAAAACAAAAAGCAGACAATGAGTATCCCTTTGAGCATGGTAAAGTTATTAATTACACTTTGGATGGTGTATCAATACACCCAGTCACTACAACAATACATGTGTCCTTTACTCAAAAATAAGTAAGTGGAAAGGAATGGAAATCAGGTGTGTATGATCAAGACAAAACAAAACAAAACAAAAATGAAACATGGATCGGTGGTGTCTAGAAAGCCGGTGATGCCGAACGCAGTCCGAAGAAGGAGAGGGTCCAACTTCGGCCGAAGTCGTGACAGTACCCCCTGCAGGAATTTCATCGGCCTCGGGGACGACCCGGCGCAGGGCGATCCGGATGGAGGCGGTGAAATTTCTGCAGTAATGATGGATCCAGGATGTCCTCCACCGGCACCCAGCATCTCTTCTCCGGACCGTACCCCTCCCACTCCACGGGGTACTGAAGGCCTCTCGCCCGACATCTTGGGTCCATGATGGCTTGCACATTATATGCCGGGGCCCCCTCAATGTCCAGAGGGGGCACCTCAGACTGCTGGAGCGTACCAGCCACCACCGGCCTGAGGAGAGACACATGGAACGAGGGGTTAATACTATAATCAGGTGGGAGTTGTAACCTATAACAAACATCGTTCAATCTTCTCAGGACTTTAAATGGCCCCACAAACCGCGGACCCAGCTTCCAGTAGGGCAGGTGAAAGGGCAGGTTTCGGGTCGAGAGCCAGACCCGCCTCACTGCGGTGGCGCTCGCCTTCTGCCGCCTGATGGCCAGTTGCAGACGCACATGAGCAGCGTCCCATGTCACCTCCGAGTGCCGAAACCATTCATCCACCGCAGGAGCCTCGATCTGGCTTTGATGCCAAGGTGCCAGGACTGGCTGATAACCTAGCACACACTGGAAAGGGGATAGGTTAGTGGAAGAGTGACAAAGGGAGTTTTGGGCCATCTCCACCCAGGGGATGAAAACAAACCACTCTCCCGGCCGGTCCTGGCAATAGGACAGCAGAAACCTACCCACATCCTGGTTTACTCTCTCCACCTGCCCGTTACTCTCGGGGTGAAAACCTGAGGTGAGGCTAACCGAGACCCCCAGGGGTTCCATTAATGCCCTCCAGACTTTAGATGTGAATTGGGGACCCCGATCAGAAACTATATCCTCAGGCATCCCGTAGTGCCGGAATACGTGGGTGAACAGGGCCTCCACAGTCTGTAGAGCCGTAGGGAGACCGGGCAAAGGAAAGAGATGGCAGGACTTAGAAAACTGATCCACAACGACTAGGATCGTGGTATTACCCCGTGAAGCTGGAATTATGGGAGTGGGATCCGCGGACCGCTCCTCCGTGTCATACATCCTGGACAGTGCGTCTGCCTTAACGTTCTGGGAACCTGGTCTGTAGGATAGAGTGAAAACAAAGCGGGTGAAAAACATGGCCCACCTCGCCTGGCGAGTGTTCAGTCTCCGAGCTGCCCGAATGTACTCCAGATTGCGGTGGTCAGTCCAAATGAGGAAAAGGTGTTTAGCCCCCTCAACCCAATGTCTCTACGCTTTCAGAGCTCTGACAACAGCCAACAGCTCCCGGTCCCCCACATCATAGTTTCGCTCCGCTGGGCTGAGCCTCTACGAAAAGAAAGCGCAAGGGCGGAGCTTTAGTGGCATACCCGAGCACTGAGACAGCACAGCCCCTATCCTAGCCTCGGACGCATCCACCTCAACTATGAACGCTAAGGAGGGATCAGGATGAGCCAGCACGGGAGCCGAGGTAAACAGAGCCTTCAGTTGACAAAAAGCCCTGTCCGCCTCCGCTGACCACTGCTGGGAATGCTGGGAAAACTCAGGAAATGCTATATACAACCACATGTGTGCAACAGGGAGCTCTGGGTGAGGTGTCTGCCTAATCATCAAAATCAAGTCAAATGTATTTGTCACATACAGATGGTTAGCAGATGTTAATGCGAGTGTAGCGAAATGCTTGTGCTTCTAGTTCCGACAATGCAGTAATAACCAACGAGTAATCTAACTAACAATTCCAAAACTACTACCTTATACACAAGTGTAAAGGGATAAAGAATATGTACATAAAGATATATGAATGAGTGATGGTACAGAGCGGCATAGGCAAGATGCAGTAGATGGTATCGAGTACAGTATATACATATGAGATGAGTATGTAAACAAAGTGGCATAGTTTAAAGTGGCTAGTGATACATGTATTACATAAAGATGCAGTAGATGATATAGAGTACAGTATATACGTATACATATGAGATGAATAATGTAGGGTATGTAAACATTATATTAAGTAGTATTGTTTAAAGTGGCTAGTGATATATTTTACATCAATTCCCATTATTAAAGTGGCTGGAGTTGAGTCAGTGTGTTGGCAGCAGCCACTCAATGTTAGTGGTGGCTGTTTAACAGTCTGATGGCCTTGAGATAGAAGCTGTTTTTCAGTTTCTCGGTCCCAGCTTTGAAGCACCTGTACTGACCTCGCCTTCTGGATGATAGCGGGGTGAACAGGCAGTGGCTCGGGTGGTTGTTGTCCTTGATGATCTTTATGGCCTTCCTGTGACATCGAGTGGTGTAGGTGTCCTGGAGGGCAGGTAGTTTGCCCCCGGTGATGCGTTGTGCAGACCTCACTACCCTCTGGAGAGCCTTACGGTTGTGGGCGGAGCAGTTGCCGTACCAGGCGGTGATACAGCCTGACAGGATGCTCTCGATTGTGCATCTGTAGAAGTTTGTGAGTGCTTTTGGTGACAAGCTGAATTTCTTCAGCCTCCTGAGGTTGAAGAGGCGCTGCTGCGCCTTCTTCACGATGCTGTCTGTGTGGGTGGACCAATTCAGTTTGTCTGTGATGTGTACACCGAGGAACTTAAAATTTACTACCCTCTCCACTACTGTCCCATCGATGTGGATAGGGGGGTGTTCCCTCTGCTGTTTCCTCAAGTCCACAATCATCTCCTTAGTCTTGTTGACGTTGAGTGTGAGGTTATTTTCCTGACACCACACTCCGAGAGCCCTCACCTCCTCCCGGTAGGCCGTCTCGTCGTTGTTGGTAATCAAGCCTACCACTGTTGTGTCGTCCGCAAACTTGATGATTGAGTTGGAGGCGTGCGTGGTCACGCAGTCGTGGGTGAACAGGGAGTACAGGAGAGGACTCAGAACGCACCCTTGTGCGGCCCCAGTGTTGAGGATCAGCGGGGTGGAGATGTTGTTACCCACCCTCACCACCTGGGGGCGGCCCGTCAGGAAGTCCAGTACCCAGTTGTACAGAGCGGGGTCGAGACCCAGGGTCTCAAGCTTGATGACGAGTTTGGAGGGTACTATGGTGTTAAATGCTGAGCTGTAGTCGATGAACAGCATTCTCACATAGGTATTCCTCTTGTCCAGATGGGTTAGGGCAGTGTGCAGTGTGGTTGAGATTGCATCGTCTGTGGACCTATTTGGGCGGTAAGCAAATTGGAGTGGGTCTAGGGTGTCAGGTAGGCTGGAGGTGATATGATCCTTGACTAGTCTCTCAAAGCACTTCATGATGAAGGAAGTGAGTGCTACGGGGCGGTAGTCGTTTAGCTCAGTTACCTTAGCTTTCTTGGGAACAGGAACAATGGTGGCCCTCTTGAAGCATGTGGGAACAGCAGACTGGGATAAGGATTGATTGAATATGTCCGTAAACACACCAGCCAGCTGGTCTGCGCATGCTCTGAGTATGCGGCTGGGGATGCCGTCTGGGCCTGCAGCCTTGCGAGGGTTAACACGTTTAAATGTTTTACTCACCTCGGCTGCAGTGAAAGAGAGTCTGCATGTTTTGGTTGCGGGCCGTGTCAGTGGCACTGTATTGTCCTCAAAGCGGGCAAAAAAGTTATTTAGTCTGCCTGGGAGCAAGACATCCTGGTCCGTGACTGGGCTGGTTTTCTTTTTGTAATCCGCGATTGACTGTAGACCCTGCCACATACCTCTTGTGTCTGAGCCGTTGAATTGCGATTCTACTTTGTCTCTATACTGACGCTTAGCTTGTTTGATTGCCTTGTGGAGGGAATAGCTACACTGTTTGTATTCGGTCATTTTTCCAGTCACCTTGCCCTGATTAAAAGCAGTGGTTCGCGCTTTCAGTTTCACGCAAATGCTGCCATCAATCCACGGTTTCTGGTTTGGGAATGTTTTAATCGTTGCTATGGGAACGACATCTTCAACGCACGTTCTAACGAACTCGCTCACCGAATCAGCGTATTCGTCAATGTTGTTGTTTGACGCAATACGAAACATATCCCAGTCCACGTGATGGAAGCAGTCTTGGAGCGTGGAATCAGATTGGTCAACCCGCGTTGAACAGACCTCAGCGCGGGAGCTTATTGTTTAAGCTTCTGTCTGTAGGCAGGGAGCAACAAAATGGAGTCGTGGTCAGCTTTTCCGAAAGGAGGGCGGGGGAGGGCCTTATATGCGTCGCGGAAGTTAGAATAGCAATGATCCAAGGTTTTACCAGCCCTGGTTGCGCAAGCGATATGCTTATACAATTTAGGTGAGATGATCCACCAGTGCTCCGCCTGCCACCTCAATTAGCTGGGAAACCTCCCCAGCACCGACCAGCAGTGTGTCCTCTGCGGCCACAGTTGGTGCAGGGAACGGTCCCCCCTCCGGTCCCCCTCATATCAGCACCTCCCAGCTTCATCGGGGTAGGATCAGAGGTGCTGGGGGATGGAACTGACGGACCCCGATCTGGACGTCCGCGGGATGCCAACAGGTTATCTAGCCGGATGGATAGGTCCACCAGCTGGTCCAGGTGGTGGTTGTCCCTGCAGGCTAACTCCCTACGAACGTCCTCGCGTAAATTACACCTGTAGTGGTCTATCAGGGCCCACTCATTCCATCCCGCGCCGGCGGCCAGAGTTCTAAAATTCAGAGTGAACTCTTGAGCGCTCCTCATTCCTTGTCTTAAATGGAACAAGCGTTCGGCCGCCGCTCTCCCCTCAGGGGGATGATCGAAAACCGCCCGGAAGCGGCGGGTGAAATCTTTGTAGTTGTCCAACTTCGGGCCTTCTCTTCCCCAGATGGCGTTGGCCCAGACCAGTGCTTTTCCAGTCAAACAAGATATGAGGGTACTCACTCTCTCGCGTCCTGAGGAGGCCGGCTGAACAGCTGCCAGGTAGACCTCCAGCTGGAGTAGGAACCCCTGGCACCCAGCAGCCGTTCCATCATAATCTCCCGGGAGCGAGAGTCGAATCCCACTGAATCCTGATGAAGGAGGTGTGGACATCTGGGTCGGTTGTTGTGGGAGCTGGGAAGGTGCTGATGGGTGAACCGGAAAACCACTTCTCTCCCATCGGTCCATGGTGTGCAGCATGGCTGTACCGAGACTCTGTAACATGATCGTGTGCTGCTGAACACGCTCCTCCATTGGGAGAGGAGGACTGGCTGTACCTGCTGACTCCATTTGTGGTGCGTTATTCTGTGAGGACGTTGGTGAATGGAAAAATGCAGAGTCAGGCACAGGACACAGATATGAGTAATAGTCCAAAATGTACTCAAGAATAAGTAAGGTTCCAACAAGGAACAAACACAATAATCCAGAGCACTAACAACGAGAACCCACATGACAAACAATAACGCACAAAACAGAGAGGGAAGTCAGAGGGTTAAATAAGGAACATAATTAATGAAATAGAAACCATGATCAAGACAAAACTAAATGAAACATGGATCGTGGTGTCTAGAAAGCCGGTGACGTCGAACGCCGCCCGAAGAAGGAGAGGGACCAACTTCGGCCGAAGTCGTGACACCGACACTCCATCTTAACTCCTCCATATCTACTGTATTGGTTGAACCTCTCTCTACAGTTTTTTTTCTTCTCATCAAGACCAGTATCGAGGCTGGGGCATCTAGTTACATGTGTTTCTTTTACGCCTGATACATTAGGTTAAACCGATCACCTTTTGGGTTAGTGCACAGTGGCAAGAAGTGACAATCACACAACACCTTTTTTTTTAACTAGACAAGTCAGTTAAGAACAAGTTCTTATTTTCAACGACAGCCTAGGAAGAGTGGGTCAGCTGCCTTTTTCAGGGGCAGAACGACAGATTTTTACCTCGCCAGCTCTGGGATTCGATCTTGCAACCTTTTGGCCATTGCTCTAACCACTAGGCTAACTACTACACGGATGACCCAAAAAAATACTCTCTGTCTGGCTACCACACATAAACTACTTTCTGTCACTAAAACCAAAAGTGAAACTAAATTATATAAAAACGAAATAGAAATGTTTATATAAAACTTAAACTCAATAAAACTCGTAAAGTTAATCTAAAAATTAACTTAAACTGAATTTCAAACAAAAATGTTAAAACAAATAGAAATAAAAACTAATATAAAACACAAAACTATGATAACCTTGGTACACACACAGCCTCGTGCCGGTTAGGACCTTTTCTTGTCCTTGTTTCCTCCCCAAGGGCATGACAGTATCTACACTGGGCAGTGATGTAGTGGTAAAAAAAAATAGGTGGGTAAACTCAGTTCGCCGGTCACAGTGAAAAAAGTTATGCTCCCTATACTTTCAATGCATTTTTCTACAAAAGGAGGGTAAACTGTGATGCAAAAACATTGGTCATTAAACTGTGTTTACCCTTCACTACACCACTGAAGATGGGATGACACAAGTGTGTGTGTGTGTGTGTGTGTGTGTGTGTGTGTGTGTGTGTGTGTGTGTGTGACATGAGAACAGACCTCAGGGGGGAAACACTGCCTTTATCTGACTTCCTGACATACTATTTCTCAATATGACCACAACTACTACACTGATGAGAAGGAAAAATGCTCTCTCTCTCTTCCTCTCTCTCTCTCTCTCTGGGTATATCTCTCTCTCTCTCTCTCTCTCTCTCTCTCTCTCTCTCTCTCTCTCTCTGGGTATCTCTCTCTCTGGGTATCTCTCTTCCTCTCTCTCTCTCTCTCTCTCTCTCTGGGTATCTCTCTCTCTCTCTGGGTATCTCTCTCTCTCTGGGTATCTCTCTCTCTCTCTGGGTATCTCTCTCTCTCTCTGGGTATCTCTCTCTCTCTCTCTGGGTATCTCTCTCTCTCTGGGTATCTCTCTCTCTGGGTATCTCTCTTCATCTCTCTCTCTGGGTATCTCTCTCTCTCTCTCTCTATGGGTATCTCTCTCTCTCTCTCTGGGTATCTCTCTCTCTCTAGGTATCTCTCTCTCTCTCTATCTCTCTCTGGGTATCTCTCTCTCTCTCTCTGGGTATCTGGGTCAGGGTGGTGACTAAGATAATGAAATGTTCACGAGTTAGACACATGGTTTTCCAACACAAGTGAACAAATCACCGGAAAAAAGTAACGTGGGAAAAACAGTTAGAAAACTGCATTTTCACAGTTTAATTTCAACTAGGGCTGTCAAACGATGGAGTTTATTGCAGAATTTAAAGTAAAATAAGTAAAGCAACGGTTAGCAAAATAAGGTCAATTTATAAACACACTTTATTTAACCTGTGAAGTTTAAATAAAGTTTTTGACATCACATTGTTGTTTTTATCTGTATAGATTATGTATTTTTGATGTTTTCAGTGCTTTCAGACAAAGCGAGAAGAAAAAAATGTGCACTAAAATTACAAAAAGTTAGGTTGAGTTTAGGGCTGTTGCGGTGATCATCTTACCACCACACCGGCGGTCACGAGTCATGAAGTCAGTAAAATTCCACGTGCCTGTTTAGTCACGCTAACTAGGCTTCTCCAAGCTTTGATGCTGCTGATGGTCATTAGTAACCTACGAAACTTGCTAACTGCCTGGTACTCAGCACTCTATTGTGACTTGTGAATGATGCCCAACGTAAGGCAAGAAACAATGCCTTTTTTTTTTGCTTTTTCAAACCATAGTCACACATCTCATGTACTGTAGCCTAGCCCAAAGGCCTATATGTTTTGAAAACCTATAAGGTTTGTATCACAAATAAAGTGGCTAAATAACTTTTTTAAATGAAGCACGTTAATTGGCTTTACAAGAGGTGTACAGTCATGGCCAAAGGTTTTGAGAATGAAACAAATATTAATTTTCACAAAGTCTGCTGCCTCCGTTTGTATGATGGGAATTTGCATATACTCCAGAATGTTACGAAGAGTGATCAGATGAATTGAAATTCATTTCTAAGTCCCTCTTTGCCATGCAAATGAACTGAATCCCCCCAAAAACATTTCCATTGCATTTCAGCCCTGCCACAAAAGCACCAGCTGACATCATGTCAGCGATTCTCTAGTTAACACAGGTGTGAGTGTTGACAAGGACAAGGCTGGAGATCACTCTGTCATGCTGATTGAGTTCAAATAACAGACTGGAAGCTTCAAAGGGAGGGTGGTGCTTGGAATCATTGTTCTTCCTCTGTCAACCATGGTTACCTGCAAGGAAACACATGCCGTCATCATTGCTTTGCACAAAAAGGGCTTCACAGGCAAGGATATTGATGCCAGTAAGATTGCACCTGAATCAATCATTTATCGGATCATCAAGAACTTCAAGGAGAACAGCTCAATTGTTGTGAAGAAGGCTTCAGAGCGCCCAATAAAGTCCAGCAAGTGCCAGGACCGTCTCCTAAAGTTGATTCAGCTGCGGGATCGGGGCGCCACCAGTACAGAGCTTGCTCAGGAATGGCAGCAGGCAGGTGTGAGTGCATCTGCACGCACAGTGAGGCGAAGACTTTTGGAGGATGACCTGGTGTCAAGAAGGGCAGCAAAGAAGCCACTTCTCTCCAGCAAAAACATCAGGGACAGACTGATATTCTGCAAAAGGTACAGGGATTGGACTGCTGAGGACTGGGATAAAGTCATTTTCCCTGATGAATCCCCTTTCCGGTTGTTTGGGGCATCTGGGAAAAAGCTTGTCCGGAGAAGACAAGGTGAGCGCTACCATCAGTCCTGTGTCATGTCAACAGTAAAGCATCTTGAGAGCATTCATGTGTGTGGTTGCTTCTCAGCCAAGGGGGTGGGCTCACTCACACTTTTGACTAAGAACACAGCCATGAATAAAGAATGGTACCAACACATCCTCTGAGAGCAACTTCTCCCAACCATCCAGGAACAGTTTGGTGACGAACAATGCCTTTGCCAGCATGATGGAGCACCTTGCCATAAGGCAAAAGTGATAGATAAGTGGCTCGGGGAACAAAACATCGATATTTTGGGTCCATGGCCAGGAAAATCCCCAGACCTTAATCCCAATGAGAACTTGTGGTCAATCCTCAAGAGGCGGGTGGACAAACAAAAACCCACAAATTCTGACAAACTCCAAGCATTGATTATGCAAGAATGGGCTGCCATGTGCCATGTGGCCCAGAAGCTAATTGACAGCATGCCATGGCGGATTGCAGAGGTCTTGAAAAATAATGGTCAACACTGCAAATATTGACTCTTTGCATGAACTTCATGTAATTGTCAATAAAAGCCTTTGACACTTATGAAATGCTTGTAATTATACTTCAATGTTCCATAGGACCATCTGACAAAAATATCTAAAGACACTGAAGCAGCAAACTTTGTGGAAATAAATATTTGTGTAATTCTCAAAACTTTTGGCCACAACTGTAGAGCCTAACTCGCATACATAAGCAGCTCGTGAGTTTCAAGTTATGGCAAGATCATTTTCACCATAAAAATGCACCTTTATAATAAAAGCATTACATGCATAATCACATTTGCAGTGACTTTTGATAATGGTGTTTGCCCTATAGCCTACTGCCCGTGTACGCATTGATGTGCTTACAATGTCAAGAAATAGCCTAATAGTTTATAAAATTTTAAGCTAAGTGTTCTGATCTGTTGTGGCAGCCACATTGCGTAAAAAAAATGTTGATGCTAGTGGTTGTATTAATTTGAGATCTATCGCATCCCACAACCTTCCAAGACTATGTTTGGAATATTTATTTATTGCACAAAATATAATAGGTTAACTTTTGTACTATGGGGGATAGTAGATTGACATAGGCTACTGTTATTGCTGTTTGTTAGGCCTACTCATCTTGTTGGCTGACGAAAAGTAAATGTGGACAATTCTTCCAATATCTTCAATATGCACCTTGGAATTGGATAAGGGCAGTTTTCGATTCCACATGTGAACTTGAGATTTTCACGTGTAAAACTACATTTCCTCTCACGTGAAAAGTTGGTGTTAAAATGTAATACATGTGAAAATCTGGTTTGTGTTATGGGATGTGCAGGCCATCAAATCAAAGGCAGTCCTTCGATATAAAGTTGTTTTTGACTAAAATGAAAGTGTGTCAGATTGTCAATCTCACGAGCTTGGAGTAATAACAAGTTCAACTACTTAAAACATTGACTCAAATCTAGGTTGTGCCTTTAGATTTCGAGAAAATTAACAACTAAGGATGTTTAACTTTTCTCATTAACTTCTCTAACCCCAAATCCCAGCCTGGTTTGATTGGTCTGCTTAGCAAGCGTCCCCGCAATGTTGCGCCTCTTGGTTTAGGAACTCTATGGCTAGGGCCTTTCTCTATGTGTTTGTGTGTGAGTGGGTGCGTTTGTGCATGCGTGTGATTGGGAATGGTTTATCAGCAAACTTTTTAAAGAACTTTGTCACTCTATCCTGCAGTGCCCATTACAGTATTGCCATAGTATACAGAGTATGACCTAACCCTGAGAATCAGAAAGATGGGTAGGGAAGGAGAGGGATGAATAGATGGAAATAAATAAATGACTTGACAGAAGCCTTGTTTATACTTGGCACTCATCCGTTGTCCTGATCTTGTCCACATTCTTTAAAATGCTTTATTTATGAATATATTTGATTTAACAATACAAAACATCCACATACAAACTACAACATACAGACGCACACAAACATCCACAATATCTCCCCTCCCCAGACCCACCTGCTCGCACCCCCCGCCCGCATCACTCTTCGCCACATGGCCTCAAAATGCACCATTTTATTTCTCTCTGTTGCCTATGCACTTTCAACATTTAGATAATAAAGCATTCCATTGTGTTAACGATGGAGGATTGGTTGATTTCCAGTTCTTAAGTAAGCGTTTTTTCAAGATCAATGACGAGAAAAGTAATCACTGCACCCTCATAATCACTGCACCCTCATAATCACTGCACCCTCATAATCACTGCACCCTCATGCCATGTATTGACATTTGCAATAGAAGTAAATTTACATTGTAATTCTTCTGACAGCCAACTTTCTAACTACGCCCATAACTTTTGGACTTGTTCCAACATTCCCTCCATCTTGTGCCAATATCAGTTATTTTTAAGTCTTGGTTTATATTTTTTTCTAAGAGGTTGTCAGTTGGATAGGCTCTCTACAAGGTTTTGTATATCTTACCTATTATATGAACATCCTTTTTTTGACTGAAATAGAGTTCCCTCGAGATTGCTCTGACTGTCATGGAAATACATGTATTTCCTATTACTAAGTAATTTATGGTTTCTATGCCTTTAGTTTTCCATGTGGACCAATTTATAGATGAATTCTGAAAAGCTATCCAAGGATTGTTCCATTAGGTTGTGTTTTTAAGGAATGATATTTGTTCTTGTAGAATACATTTCATTTTCTTCCATACTGTTATAGTGTTCTTAACTATGAAGTTGTTAATGTTCTTAACTTTATCCTTAAAGAATATACACATAAAAAGTTTCTGGGGATGAGCATGCAGATCTTCAAGATGTAAGCATTAATCCTCATTAGTGCATTTAACTATATTTTATTTTATTTATCTGTTATTTTAAATGTCGCAAGTAAAAGCCCTGATTGGTGAGTTGATACAATTCCAAGTCTGGAAGGTTAAAACCACCCTCTGTAAAAGTTTGGTATTACCGAGAATAAATATAACAACTTTGGGAGCCATGCCATTCTGAAGAGTTTTATTCTACCTGTAAGATTTATGGGAATATTGTTCCATTTAATTATATCTGCTTTTATACTGTTAAGAAATGGGATAAAGTTGTCATTATATATTTGTTGTTTCTTGTCACTTACTAAGCATCCTAAGAATTTGATATTTTTTTGTGGTACACTTAAAGGATTGCTGTAGATCATGAGTTAATATTTTTATTTTTCCTATTGCCATTATTTCATTGTTTTCCACATTCATTTTATACCCTGAGATTTGTAAGTATTTGAAATGATGTTTTAGCAAGGAGGGCATTGAGTTTTCAATTATTGGTCAGGTATATCAGAATATCATCTGAAAATAAGTTTAGTTTATATTCATGTTTACCAATACTGATACTAGTTAGTTTTGTGTCCTGTCTAATTCTTTCTGCAAGTGGTTAATTTGCCAGTGCAAACAGGAGGGGGAAAGAGGACATCCCTGTCTTGTACCCCTTTCTAAAGCAATTTCATCAGATAATGTATTATTTGTGTATATTTTTGCTTTAGGACATTTATATTATAATTTTATGAAATGTATTATTTCAGCTGGAAAGTTGAAGGCTTCCAAAGTGTTGAATAGAAATTCAATACAGTCAAAAGCCTTTTTGGCATCAACAGCCATTATTGATAAATCTATATTAATATATATTGTGTATTGTATTAAACTGAAATGTGTTCTTCTATTTGTTTGTAAATGTCTATTTTTAATAAAACCCTGTTTGATTGATATGTATCAAGTCTGGGACGACATTTGCCATTCTATTGCTTATGAGCTTTGTGGTTATTTATAAACGGTTGTTTATTTGCAATTTATATAGCTTTTCATATAAGCTTTTAAAATTGTATTTATCTCATATGTTTCTAATTGATGCATTTGTATCTTTAAAAATTATAACTGATTTTGCTTGTATTCGTTTTGTGAGGGCTGCAAGATGTTTACCTGGTTTATTTGCCATTAAATAGTATGCTTTATTTGAGTTTAACCTGTAGTTGTTGTCGCTCTTCCAAAGTAAAAGATCATATTCCTGCTTAAATTCAGACATTTTATTTTCTTATTGACCTTGTAAAGGACATCCCGGCCAGCCAATCCCTTATGAGCTTTTTCTAAAATAGTGATTTATTTTTCTTTAATTTTAATTTCTAACTCAGATTAAAATTTTGCAGAGTAGGAGATTATCATTCCCCTAATGGATGCCTTAAAAGCGTCCCAGATTATATTGGGACGGCTTTTCTCTGCTCTTTATGTCTACATTTTTTATTTTATATTTTGAAGATTCTCTCTGTTCATTCTCCATATTCCGTCGCTAACTTTATTTTCTGTTGGTATAATTAAGTATGACACTGTCCTGATCTAATATGGCCAGCTGTTTTTAGTCAAAACTTTCGTGTTTTAACGTAAAATGTTTTTGTTGTACTGTATGTGCGTTTGTGGTTTTGTTTAATGTTGTGTTAGTGTATGTAATTTGTTTTGTCTGAAATGTTGTTCCCCTGCTGCTATTGGACCAGGTCTCTCTTGGAAAAGAGATGTTATCTCAATGACAAAAAATAAATAAAGGTTTAAAAAAATGTATAATAAAAAAAATCTATACTATATAATAAAAAATCCCCATCAAAATATGTCAATTTAAGCTAGAGATATCAGTCTCTAATTTAAGGCCTATGTTGGCCTTCCGCATCTGTGGCCGAGCTACAACTGTGCGTGTCGGACTCCTCTGAAGACGGTAATGCTGATGTGCCCACCTCTGTCTGTAGCGTCCGAACCGTTTGAGCTACAAACTCATCTGAAGGAAACCCATAGAAACGAATGGAAGTAGTTTTGTGCCAACAAAAATAATGTGTCCCAAATTTTCCTTAATATTTTCTGAGCTTTCTTATATCTCCTGGATATAGGACAGACACCTCAGAACCTTATTCCTTATGATAAAAAAACTAAATGTTTTACCCCCTTTTCTCATCAATTGGTAGTTAGTCCCATCGCTGCAACCGTACAGACTCAGGAGAGGCGAAGGTCATGCGTCCTCCGAAATACAACCTTGCCAAGCGGCACTGCTTCTTGACACACTGCTCACTTAACCAGGAAGCTAGCCCCACCAATGTGTCCGAGGAAACACTGTACTACTGGCGACTGTGTCAGCGTACATGCGCCCGGCCCGCCACTAGAGCGCGATGGGACAAGGACATCCCTGCCAGCCAAACGCTCCCCTAACCCAGACAACGCTGGGCCAACTGTGCGTTGCCTCATGGGTCTCCAGGGTCATGGCCGCCTGCGTCATAGCCCGGGATCGAACTCAGATCTGTAGTGACGGCTTAAGCACTGCAGTGCCTTAAACCGCTGCGCCACTCAGGAGGTCCCCTGTGACACATTTTTTGACTGTCTTTTTTTGCCATTTATGAATGTGTTATACAATGCATTTCTATGGGCTACAGTAGTAAAGGCATTTCTATGGGCTACAGTAGTAAAGGCATTTCTATGGGCTACAGTAGTAAAGGCATTTCTATGGGCTACAGTAGTAAAGGCATTTCTATGGGCTACAGTAGTAAAGGCATTTCTATGGGCTACAGTAGTAAAGGCATTTCTATGGGCTACAGTAGTAAAGGCATTTCTATGGGCTACAGTAGTAAAGGCATTTCTATGGGCTACAGTAGTAAAGGCATTTCTATGGGCTACAGTAGTAAAGGCATTTCTATGGGCTACAGTAGTAAAGGCATTTCTATGGGCTACAGTAGTAAAGGCATTTCTATGGGCTACAGTAGTAAAGGCATTTCTATGGGCTACAGTAGTAAAGGCATTTCTATGGGCTACAGTAGTAAAGGCATTTCTATGGGCTACAGTAGTAAAGGCATTTCTATGGGCTACAGTAGTAAAGGCATTTCTATGGGCTACAGTAGTAAAGGCATTTCTATGGGCTACAGTAGTAAAGGCATTTCTATGGGCTACAGTAGTAAAGGCATTTCTATGGGCTACAGTAGTAAAGGCATTTCTATGGGCTACAGTAGTAAAGGCATTTCTATGGGCTACAGTAGTAAAGGCATTTCTATGGGCTACAGTAGTAAAGGCATTTCTATGGGCTACAGTAGTAAAGGCATTTCTATGGGCTACAGTAGTAAAGGCATTTCTATGGGCTACAGTAGTAAAGGCATTTCTATGGGCTACAGTAGTAAAGGCATTTCTATGGGCTACAGTAGTAAAGGCATTTCTATGGGCTACAGTAGTAAAGGCATTTCTATGGGCTACAGTAGTAAAGGCATTTCTATGGGCTACAGTAGTAAAGGCATTTCTATGGGCTACAGTAGTAAAGGCATTTCTATGGGCTACAGTAGTAAAGGCATTTCTATGGGCTACAGTAGTAAAGGCATTTCTATGGGCTACAGTAGTAAAGGCATTTCTATGGGCTACAGTAGTAAAGGCATTTCTATGGGCTACAGTAGTAAAGGCATTTCTATGGGCTACAGTAGTAAAGGCATTTCTATGGGCTACAGTAGTAAAGGCATTTCTATGGGCTACAGTAGTAAAGGCATTTCTATGGGCTACAGTAGTAAAGGCATTTCTATGGGCTACAGTAGTAAAGGCATTTCTATGGGCTACAGTAGTAAAGGCATTTCTATGGGCTACAGTAGTAAAGGCATTTCTATGGGCTACAGTAGTAAAGGCATTTCTATGGGCTACAGTAGTAAAGGCATTTCTATGGGCTACAGTAGTAAAGGCATTTCTATGGGCTACAGTAGTAAAGGCATTTCTATGGGCTACAGTAGTAAAGGCATTTCTATGGGCTACAGTAGTAAAGGCATTTCTATGGGCTACAGTAGTAAAGGCATTTCTATGGGCTACAGTAGTAAAGGCATTTCTATGGGCTACAGTAGTAAAGGCATTTCTATGGGCTACAGTGGTAAAGGCATTTCTATGGGCTACAGTAGTAAAGGCATTTCTATGGGCTACAGTAGTAAAGGCATTTCTATGGGCTACAGTAGTAAAGGCATTTCTATGGGCTACAGTAGTAAAGGCATTTCTATGGGCTACAGTAGTAAAGGCCAAATTCGATATTTGATCATAAAAAAAACGTGGGAAACCAAAAGGGCTCCTTAAATTCCAAATCAATCAGCTAAATAAACCGTGGTATTACCATTTTAAAACAATTCCATATGTTAGCTTAGTACCCTTATTAAAAACTATATATTTTTTGTTGTGAATTCTTGAAATCTTGTCCACATTCTGATTGTGCCCACATTTTCCAAAATATGTCTACACATGGTAATAAAATGTGTCTCGCATCCATCCATTGTGTCCGTTTTGTGAGCAGATTTTCTGGTACCTCCCCTTTATGCTAACTTTTTGACAGCTATTTTTTTTAAATAATATGTATTTATTTATTTTAAAACACATATTGATGCCATAACTCAATGGTGCCACTTGTCAATGATTTTAGAAGGTGGGATCATGATTTAAACGGTTTCACTGTCCAGATCTGTCTACACTTAAGATTTCCAGACACGGTCTTTTAATCGTTTACACCTGTCAGAAAATGTGGTCACAAACAGAATGTGGATAAAATCAGGACAAAGCCAAAGGATGCATGTTAGAAAATGGGGCTAGAGAGGTAAAGAGCGAACATGGATGGATAGAGATCAGATTAGATGTAGTGTCAGAGATTAAACTACAGAATCTGTCCAGACCCCAGAATGGAACTAGGTTAGTCGTTAAAATTAGCCTTAGCCAACATCTGTTCTCTTTGTGTGCGGTAAGATACTTACTAGGCTGATTTGAGTGCTTACAAATGTGAACATTCCTGGGACCCATGACGCATGTCTGTTTCGGATTGTCTGCCTGTAGAGCTGTGTGTGTGTGTGTGTACATGTATGTGTGCGTGAGAAAGAGAGCGAAAGAGCGTGTTGGAGGAGACAATGCTCCCTTGTCCCGTCTGTCTCTCAGACATTGGAATGGAAAGAGGGAGACAGAGAGGGAGGAGAAAGAGAGCGGATAGAGGGGAAGAGAGGGTGGGAGACAAGAGCCCATGAGAGGCAGATCGAACAGACAGCTCTCTCTCCAAACCGTAATGTAGTGTAGACACAGTGATAGTGGGGCCCAATAACCCTCCACGGAACTAAGGCATACACAGCTGAAACGCTCTCTACAAAAGGACTTCTTTATTTCATACAAAGGAAGATCGTGATTGCAGTAATTTCCGTAATGGCAATAATAGTGTCACGTACACAAACATAGAAAAACAACAAATACTAAAATATTTTGCACTGTGTATCAGTTTGGAAGTAGAGCTAATCTTTGAGCTAATCACAGAGCTTCTCTCTGTGTCATATGTCCATATACTACAATCAAACAGGTGATTTGTAGGGCACTGTATCTGTGGAGGGTGTAGTGAGGAAAGACACCAGAAAGACAGAGTGGGAGTGAGTGCTTCACCTGTGTCTGTCACACACTGGTCATTTCACCATGCATTTCACCCCAGTCAAGAAACCCAAGACACATGAACACATCTAAAAAAAAACAAACATCTATTTTCATTTGTTTCCTAGTTTGTTCTAAAAGAGTCTGTGTTCGGTTTCGGGTTACGTGGTAAGAAAACGACGGCCACGTTGCAGCATATATGAGCGTTGAGGAAGAAAAGCTGTGGAAGTTAAGTAGACAAACAACGAGAAAGGCATGTGCAAAATTCACTCTGAGGCTGGAGGAGATTCCTGACCACTGTTTCCAACAGTCCAACAGTGGATTCTCTCCCTTTTCTTCTTCCTCTCTTCTCCTTGCTAGTCTTAGATGTGCCATGTAATGGTCATATGTATCAGAAGCTGGGTCTAGGCACTATCTGTTCATCCTGACCAGCAGAAAACCGACATGTTGGTCAGACTGAGGCATCTCCTGGCCTCTCCACACAGTGTCTCTCGCAGCTGACATCCCTGTGTCTGTTAACATCAATGGACTCCATCCTGAGAAAACTAAGGATGAGTCGGCCATGTTGGTCCCACTTCAGGGGTCTGTAGCAGTGGCCATGTTGGATCCATCTGTAGGTGACTGGCTCCAGTAGGGGGCTATAATGGTGGCCATGTTGGATTCATCTGTATGTGTAGTTGCCTGTTTGCTCTGAGCAGGTCAGTGTTGTCCTCAGCGAGAGGGTCAGGGGTCGGGTCTCCTGACCTCCACAGCTCGGCTCTGGGTTAGGGTCAACCTGAGGAACACAGAGAGAGATTAGGCCAGTTTGACCTACAATACTGTGTATGTATGTACGTGCATGCGTGGTGTGTGTGTGTGTGCATCTGCGTGTGGATGAGTGTACCTCGGAGTAGAGAGGTGGGGGCTGGAATCTGAACTCTGTGATGTAAGCTTGCAGCGTTCCCTGGCCCTCTTGGTTGACCTCTGACCCCTCACAGCGCTCCAGACAGCCTCGCCTCTGCTCCTCTGTCACCGCCAGGTCACTGTAGCTGGGGGGAGCTGTGAAAACACACACGACATGCAATTAACATGGGAGAACACACACACACAGTACACACACTCCACACACAGTACACACACACAGGTATATGTCGTACCCTCAGGTCTCTCTGGCCAGCTGACGGTACAACAGTAGCTGCTGATGCTGCTGGTTCGACTGGTGAATGCGTGGAGGGGGATGGTCCCTATCACCAACGGCAACGACAGAGACAGGTTCAACCCCCCAGGGATGTCCACATACACCTGAGAGGGAGAGAGATGGATATTATCTTATTTACAGCCCACATTTTGATGCACTAACTTTTACAATACTATACATGACTGGAAAGTACCTGCTAAACCGGTTAGATTTTAGGAGGTATTTGTTTATTTCATATTCTCCCATATTAACACATGTATTACCATATCAACTATACTATGTTTATTATCATTCCTCACCATCAGTGAGTACTCCACTCTAATGAGTGGACAGTCCAGGATGGATGGGGAGACTGGGGGTATGTGGAGCAGTTTTCCGTCCCAGCTCTGGCTCTTCCCCTGGGACAGGGTGTCCCCACGCAGGGCCGCCACCTGCTGCTGGAGCTGTCGAGCCTTGCCCTTAGCGAAGTAGGTCTGGGTCTGGCACAGCGCTGCCTTGGGCACCACCACCCTGGACGAACAGTTCTCCACCTCCGCAAAGATCTGGAGGGACTCACCTAAGAGAGGAGGAGAGGAGAAAAAGGCTGAGATGTGGGGGGGGGGTGAGTATGGGACTGTGTGTTTGTGTGTCCTGAGAATACCTCTCAGCGCAGTATTTATATCTGCAGAGCTGTATGTTCCCTCTGGGGTTTGAGCATGTTGTGTTGTGAAACATTCTGAGCAGTGTGTGGTTAGATTGAGCGGAAATCATCATTAGCCAATCAGGTATTTCTCACCTGGTGTGTATCCTTTCCTCTCTATCTTGGCGCTGAGTGAGATGGGTCCTGAGGCACAGAACCAGCAACACAGGGTCTTGTCCTTAGTGCCAGCTTGAGGGGCCTATACACACAGAAATGGCAGTCACAAATTGCCCTGTGTGACAGCTTGTGTGTGTGTGTGTGTGGGGGGGGGTGTGTGTACACTTGTGGGAACAGTTTGTTCCCACAAGGTCAAATGCTTTTTCTAGGTGGTTTAGGGTTAAGGTTAGAATTAGGTTTAGGAGCTAGGGTTAGGTTTAGGGTCAGGAGCTAGGTTTAGGTTTAAGGTTAGGAGCTAGGGTTACGTTTAGGAGCTAGGGTTAGGTTTAGGAGCTAGGTTTAGGGTTAGGAGCTAGGGTTAGGTTTTTTGGGTTAGGGTAATTGTACGGGTTAGGGGTTAGGGAAAATAAGATTTTGAATGGGACTGAATTGTGTGTATTCCTCACCAGCAGCAATGGTGTGTTGATGTCAATGTGTTCAAAGACAGTGAACTCTTTCTTGACTCTGACAGGCAGCAGCCATGGTCTGTAGAGCTCTGCTCTCACCCAGTACCTCACACTGCCATGCTTCCCTTCAAATGACGTGGCCAGGGGCCTGAGAGAGGGGGACGAGGGGAGAGAGGAAATTGGTTCATAGGATTAGACTTCTTACAGGTCTATCTTTAGATATGATTCCATATTTGGGTTTCGGATTTTATGTTATGGCTGTTATAGGTTTGTGTGTGTCCATCTGTTACGTACATCTGTGGTAGCAGGAAGCTGAACGCGAACTCGTGTAATCCTGTGTTGAGAACAGTCAGGGCTTCCTCTGGACTGTCTTCATCTGAAACACAGGAGAACAAGATTCCAAATACCATACCTGACGCACACACACACCCAGTGTACACACGCATAGACACGCACCCACCCACCATTTCATTTCATTGTATCATGTTGCGATTTCAAGTTGCCTAGTGCTTTCAAGTGCCTCAGTCCAAGGCAACACCAAGATAATAAATCCAGTAATAAATGTTGTACGACACATAAAAAAAACACTTTGACACATAGAAAAGTACTTTATAGCACATACAACCCAGTCATTGTATTACATTTCAATATTACCCAGTCATGTCATCGATGCGTGAAATACAAAATGTCATTTAATCCATGAACATTTCAGACAGTACAGAGCGGAGAAGACACACCCAGGCAGAGGAAGCACGAATCCCCTTTCACTTCCTCAATCTACATGTCATCGATAAATGTTTATGTTGATGTGTGTATAGATCTGTTTCCTGCCACCTCGGCACTCCCGCATGTTATCTTGTCAGCAGAGAACATTGTGTGTGTGTGTGTGTAGAGAACATTGTGTGTGGGTGTGTGTGGTTGTCAAGTCACACCGGCAGAGTGAGGAGAGCAGGCGCATACCGGTATGAACCAGAATGAGCAGTGGATTTTCAGCCGGCTACTCCAACAGACACATTACTACTCGGCCTCCCATTGGAACAAAGCTAACCTGGTCCCGCCCCTCGACTAAGGCCCTTTATGAATGACCATGTGCTCTGTAATACGGGAGGATGGAGAGACAAAAAGAAAAAGGGAACAGAGACAGGGAGCGATATACAGGGAGGAGGGAAAGAGAAAGGGAGGGAGAGACAGAGGGGGAGAGATTTCACCAAAAAACCCTCATGCCATGCAGCAGTAGAAGCAGCCATGTTATTCTCACAGACAAAACAGAGAGCCAGCAGAGATGGACTGTAGTATCTGAGGTAAATAAAGAGGGACTCGAGAGCAGGTACATTTACGCATCTTTATTAAAAACGCAACAGCATGTTTTATTTGACAAATTCATCAGAGGCAATCAATCAATCAACACACAGCATCAATGAGGGTTATTACAGTGCAACAAAAACTAGGAAAACATTAAAAAACGAATAAACACTTGCAAAAATGTCTAAAAACACGTTTTTGCTTTGTCATTATGGGGTAGATTGACGAGGAAAAACATTTATTCAATCAATTTTAGAATATGGCTGTAACGTAACAAAATGTGGAAAAAGTGAAGGGGTCTGAATACTTTCTGAATGCACTGTACTTCAACACCAAGTGAGATAAAAGCAGTGTAGCCGGCAGGCAGCTTTGGTCCAGGAGAGCTACAGCCCAGCACTAACACACCTGGGTCTACAGATGTAGGGTCTTAATTTGAGCCAGATTGCTACATCTGAAAACAATCCGGCAGCAACAGGAAATGCAAATTATCATGTGGATTATAATTAATAGAATTTTTTTTGGTAGGGGTTGATACATTTGGTTCACAAGGGAAAATCAAGTCTGAAATTTCAAAGTGGAAATTACAAACTTCAGATTCCCTTTGAAACCTCAAATACACCAAAAGTAAAAACTGTCCTGCATTGCAGGAAGGTCCTCCTTCAAGACGGTGATCAAACGAAGATCCTACATCTGTAAGGAACCCTACCGATTAACGTTGTTTTCGTAAAGGCTATTCTGAATTTAGGGTACCGGTAGGTTCGGTGAGTCGCCGAGAAGGCAACCAATCTTCTGCTGGAGGTCTTGGCGATGGTATATTGTGGTGGATACAATTGCTCTGGAGAAAATATTGCTTCAGCTCTCAGACATCACCCTGGCAACGACAGCCTGATTCGCCCACACAGAGGTGCATTTACTGTCCTAATTATGAGATAGGAACTTACTCTGCCATATATGTTTGTATTGCTGTCTTATGTCAAGAGTGTATTTTTATTACGGGTGTATACTAACCATGGGATAGTTTTTCCTTCAAATCTCTTGGTGTTGTTATGCCCTGTAAAGATGCTGAATTAATCCTAGCTGTATCAGTTTACATGTCCCACTAGAACAGCTATTATGCAAATATCACTGGGACTGTTGTTATAGACTGAAACTGAACCTCAGCCTCAACCTCAGTACTACTGTAATTGTTGTAACATATCAATTACTTTATGAGGAAAGGCCTATGTATTTTTTAGCCAATATATATATATTCGTTTTACAGTACACTATGGAAATGTAACAACAGCAAATTGATGACAAAATTGCATGCTTTCGAATTGTCATTTCCTCAGACGCAACGACGTCATCCCATATACACGTGGGAGTTCAGACCAATCAGAGGCGACAGAGGTCTGTCTCCCCCCGTGAGTCCCTCAGCCAGTTTGTGAACAGGTTTGAACCGCTTCTAACAAAGGGAGTAAACTTCAGGATGTTATCAGCGAAAGAATGTTCCTGATAAAATTGTACAACTTAAACAGTCAAACGTCGAAAATATTCCAACTTCAACCGCTTTCGGTTAGATTGGCCCAATCAAGGTCACATTCGGACTAAATTCTACGGTTTCTTCCCTCGCCACATAAAACGCAAAGGCGTTAACAACTTGTTATGACTGTTAAATCTGAATAAAAAAAACAAATACTGTAGAATCTACATACATTTTAATGTGTCACTATAAAACATAAATATATGTAATATTTATGTCCCATCATGCGTTATTAAACAGACTAAATTGGACGAGGAAAACCTATGCGTTACACCAGGACTATCAGGTCGCATCAGGACCACTATCCCACCTGACTGAAAGAACTCATCAACGGGGGCACACATCATGACATTTGTTCCAATCAATGTGTGATGTGTGTGTTGTGCAGTTTATGTGAAATTGAACCCACCATCACTCGTAACTTACACATGGCGTAGCCTATAACCACAGCAATGGCACTGCAGAGCTCCCTAACATGTCAGGAATCCGGTGATGTATAACCGTGTTCTATTTCTAGGTTATCCATTTATTTCAGAACAACCTGAACTAGGCCAACACTACCCATAAAGCCTACTCTCAAAATGTTGCCAACACATCTCTGTGAGAATGAGTGGTAATTATGATGTGGTTGTCCCTTACCTCTCTCCTCTCCTATTAACGTGTCGCTATGGTTTAAGTATTCCACCTCCTCGGTGTAATTCTGAGTGTAGGCAGTGTTGGCCCCAGCGTTGCGGGACTCTGTCCACCGCACCTTGGCTACTCCTCTGGCGGTTATGTTCAGCATTTTGACGCGAACCTCGCCTGCGACTTCGATGATCACCCTCCCGGATACCGAATCACCACCGGAGTAAACGGGAACATTGTTGTCGTTGAGATAGTCGAAGCAGACGGCTAAAGTCTTCACCTTGCCCAGCACCATGGCGTTAGAGAAAGAGCGTATAAGAAATCATCTAGAAATCCCCACACACACCACCCACGGGCACTCTATTGCCCAGCATAGAGGCTGCGCCCTGCGGGCTGGGTCAGTGGTCCTCTCGCTGGCATGTGTGTGTCAGCGGTAACAGTGGCTGGTAGCTCCTCGCATCCTCCCAGTGCGAGCCTTTCTAATGTGTCCTCCGCTTTCTAGTATGAGCTAGTGATTGGTCGTTCGCGAATTAACGACTCGTTTTGAACGGATCTTTTTGGTGAACGTCGGTAAACCAAATCGCATGTGTGAAAGAGCCGTTCATTTGGCTCCCTGATTTGCATAGGCCTAGAGCTAGGCTATAGGCTACTGCTTTTTGAACGATTATCTGTAGATACGTTATAAAAACATTGTCGCAAGATGGTAAATCCTCATTGCAGGAACAAAAGGTCCAAGTGACGAGAGAGCCTCATTATGGTCCACACATTATTTTTGCATTGTGTAAAAAAAACAACACCAGCGAGCTAATTTCGTCAGTTAAAAATGTATTTGAACTCACAGTTTAGACATCTGCTATTTTTCATGGTTTTTCATACATGTTTAACCAAGAGCTGTTTGGGAGCCATCTGAACGGCTCTTTTAGGTGAATGGAGCCAACATTTCCGGTTCATCGAAAAAAGACATGGGTGCAGTCCAAAAGACACACTCTATCCCCTCTGCCCTCAAATTAAGTGGACACTTCTGATTACGTTTCATGACGTCTGACGAGTATACGCTTAAGGGGCGAGGGAGGAAGGAATTAATTTTAAATGGACCACCAAAGGCCGGAAATTCGTCACTCTTTCATCCCGCGATGATTGCCCCCCCCCAACCCAACCCCTCTTTTTACCCAGCTGCTACTCTGTTTATCATATATGCATAGTCACTTTAACTATACATTCATGTACATACTACCTAAATCAGCCTGACTAACCGGTGTCTGTATGTAGCCGCGCTACTTTTATAGGCTCCTAACTGTATATAGCCTGTTTTTGTTACTGTTGTTTTATTTCTTTACTTACCTATTCACCTAATATATTTTTTTTGCACTATTGGTTAGAGCCTGTAAGTAAGCATTTCACAAATAAACTTTGATTTGATTGTGTTTTCAGACACCAGTAGCATGTAGGTGCTTTATATGCGCTACAGTCAATTATGAGTGCACGTCTACTTACATTAAATATATAATTATTCATTTACGTTTTCATGTTCAGAAGGAACATTTTTTATTTACAATTTCCAAAAGATAACAAAAAAAAGCATATTTACATTTTATGAGAAGTCTTTGTGCCATCATGTGCATTAGTAGCACACTTCCTAACTTATTTGCATTCATTTTTATTTACACTTGTATGTTGACTTCTCCCTTGATGTTGTTTTTTAAGTTTTCACTGACCTTTCTTAGCGGATGTACAATCGTCGCGAATTGAATTATGGGGAGTTTCAGGCCCCAGAGTGAACATAATTGTACAGTCGCAGAGCCGACTAAAAACGAGGGCTGAGGGGCTTACGTTGCAAACTTCCCTTGCTTGGCTAATCATTTGGACCGCCCTCCAAGATGGCCACTGGATTTCCCCAAAGGCATAAAGCGAGGGTAAGTGGATGTGGGTGTGTTTTTTAAGTGTTTGGACCGCCGCCTTGGAATTCCCATGCTGCAACCTGGACTCAGGTATAGATGTAACATAGTAAATGTAAATCCAGACATGCCAATTAGTAACATATCTAATGTTTTGTATGGTATGTATTAATTTGTCAATCTCCATCATCCATTTCACATGATATGTTACGAATTCCAATTTGTTGTGGCTAACATTAACTAGGTAGTGAATGCTAACGTTCGCTAGGTAGCTAACCATAGCTAGGCTAGGGTTAAGGTTAGGAGTTAGGTTAGGGGAAGGGTTAGCTAATGCTAAGTACTGTAGTTGCAAAGTAGGTCAAAAGTAGTAAGAAGTTGCAAAGTTGCTAATTCGGCAAAATGTTAAAGTTGTCCATGATGAGCTTCAAACATGCAACCTTTGGGTTACTAGATGTTTGCGTTATACGCTTACCCATCCACCCTGCCCAACCACCGTACTTTCATTTTTGCCTTAACTAACCTTCTGTCTCGTGTAGCCATAACATACTGTACTAATTTTAGGGTCTTGGATTTGCTTTTACTATGTTTCGTCTACTCTATGAGACCAGGCTGCATCACTAGTATGAGCCTCCAGGTCTCAAAACTCTTAAAGAGAAACTGCCCCTAAAAAGTAAATAATCCCTTTGAAAACAGCCTATGTGGCATCAAAATGAGTCAGAAACATTTATTCTAGTGCCAAAATTGACTACAAAGTTTAAATAGGATAATTTGACATGAAGTCAGTCTCATCTGAAAAGGAGTTTGGAACCTCAGTTGAGTCACAACGAGTAAATTAATGTTGCGTTTTAATTACAAATATGTCAACAAATCATGCCCCCTTTTGGCAAGAGCCATGCGCAAATCAATTTGAGGAGGGGGATTATTTGAAATACTCTTTGAAGAGGTATGGTTTCAAGTGTCTTTTGAAGATGGGCAAGTTGATGCGAGCTTCAACTGGAAGCCAGTGGAATGTGCGGAGTAGTGGGGTGACATTGGAGAACTTGGGAAGGTTTAATTTATCTAACGACTTCAGATATCGTTATTGCTGCTTATGTAGCTAGGTACCTAACTTTTGATTAGGCAAGGCAGGCTAGATAACGTTTTAGGTAATGTTAGCATAGCTAGCTAGCTAACTACCGCATTACAATTTAGGTCTTATAGCTCAAACAAGTGTATTGTCTATACTGCTGGTTATGTAACGCTATTATTGATAATGCTGCGGGTTGGGTCAGTGGTCTTCTCGCTGGCGGTTCGTATGTGTGTCAGCGGTAGCTCCTCGCATCCTCCCAGTGCGATCCTTTCTAATGTGTCCTCCGCTTTCTAGTATGAGCTAGTGATTGGTCGTTTGCGAATTAACGACTCGTTTTGAACGGATCTTTTTGGTGAACGTCGGGAACCAAATCGCATGTGTGAAAGAGCCGTTCATTTGGCTCCCTGATTTGCATAGGCCTAGAGCTAGGCTATAGGCTACTGCTTTTTGAACGATTATCTGTAGATACGTTATAAAAACATTGTCGCAAGATGGTAAATGGCAGGAACAAAAGGTCCAAGTGACGAGAGAGCCTCATTATGGTCCACATATTATTTTTGCATTGTGTAAAAAAAAAAACACCAGCGAGCTAATTTCGTCAGTTAAAAATTTATTTGAACTCACAGTTTAGACATCTGCAAATTTTCATGGTTTTTCATACATGTTTAAGCACTACTGAACGAAGAGCAGTTTGGGAGCCATCTGAACGGCTCTTTTAGGTGAATGGAGCCAACATTTCCGGTTCATCGAAAAAAGACATGGGAACGGTCCAAACACGTAAAATACACACCCTATCCCCTCAGCCCTCAAATTAAGTAGACACTTCTGATGACATTTCATGACGTCTGACGAGTATGTACTTGCAGGGCAAGGGGCGAGGGAGGAAGGAATTAATTTTAAATGGACCACCCTTGGCCGGAAATTCATCACTCCTTCATCCCTCGATGATTGTGTTTTCAGCCTCTCAGTAGCTTGTGGGTGCTTTTATATGCGCTACAGTCAATTATGAGTGCATGTCTACTTATATTAAATATATAATTATTAATATACACTTACTGTATGATTGCTAGCAAATTAATTAGCTAACTAACGTTAGCCTGCCTAGCTGTAACTTCTGAAGAAGGAAAATGTTTTATTTCTACAATTTCCAAAAGATAACCAAACAAAAACATATTTACATTTCATGATAGGTGTTTGTGCCATCATGTGCATTAGTAGCACACTTTCGAACTTATTTGCATTTATTTTTATTTACACTTGTATGTTGACTTCTCCCTTGATGTTGTTTTTAAGTTTTCACTGACTTTTCTTAGCGGATGTACAATCGTCGCGAATTGAATTATGGGGAGTTTCAGGCCCCGGAGTGAACATAATTGTACAGTCGCAGAGCCGACTAAAAACGAGGGCTGAGGTGCTTACGTTGCAAACTTCCCTTGCTTGGCTAATCATTTGGACCGCCCTCCAAGATGGCCACTGGATTTCCCCAAGGGCATAAAGCGAGGGTAAGTGGATGTGGGTGTGTTTTTTAAGTGTTTGGACCGCCGCCTTGGAATTCCCATGCTGCAACCTGGACTCAGGTATAGATGTAACATAGTAAATGTAAATCCAGACATGCCAATTAGTAACATATCTAATGTTTCGTATGGTATGTATTAATTTGTCAATCTCCATCATCCATTTCGTATGATATGTTACAAATTACAATTTGTACAATATTTTACAAAATCGAAAAACATATATATTACAAATTCCAATTTGTTTTGGCTAACATTAACTAGGTAGCGAATGCTAACGTTCGCTAGGTGGCTAACCGTAGCTAGGCTAAGGTTTATGGTTAGGGTTAGGAGTTAGGTTAGGGGAAGGGTTAGCTAATGCTAAGTAGCTGCAAAGTCGGTAAAAAGTAGTAAGAAGTTGCAAAGTTGCTAATTCGGCAAAATGTTAAAGTTGTCTATGATGAGCTTCAAACATGCAACCTTTGGGTTACTAGATGTTCGCGTTATACGCTTACCCATCCACCCTGACCAACCACCGTGCTTTCATTTTTGCCTTAACTAACCTTCTTTCTTATGTAACCATACCAAACATAACATATTGTACTCATTTGAGGATCTTAGATTCAACTTTCACATTTACCACTACCCCAGGAATCACTCCTTTCAATGGAGCCCTTTTCTTGAGAGCAAAACAATTCAAATCTCTTGTCCCCCTTTGTTTAACACGGAGCGCCTGCTCCCCTTGACCCAATCTGGCAGTACAGTCAGTCTACATCTGTAAAGCATAGAATTAGTGTTTCCACTAGTTGCCACAGCCAAAAAGTCCAAATTGGCTATATCGTAAAAATGAATGAAAACATACATTTGCTTTTTGGTCTTAATTTAAGGTTGGGGTTGGGCATAAGGTTTGCAGTGTGGTTAGGGTTTAAAATGACATTTTAACAAGATCAATTGTAGAAATAGGCAGCCTTTGACATTGTTGCTGTCGTAACTAGTGACTAGCTAGCATTAGCTTGACCCGAGTTACTGCCCCGATGACACAGATGGCTTCATCAACAACGGTAAGGTGTGTTATGTGAAAACTTGTATTAAAAAATACCCAGTTTGATCAACTAGTAGATTAATTACCCAGCCAAGCAGATACAAATAGGAGAGTCATTTTGGTTGTGAAGTGCATTAACAAAAAGCTTTGTCCTTTCTTTATAACAACACCTTATAGTGAAATGCTTACTTACAAGCCCCTAACCAACAGTGCAGTTTAAAGAATAAGAATTAAAACTAACAGGTAGATAAAGAGCAGCAGTAAAATATCAATAGCAAGACTATATGCAGGGGGTACTGGTACAGAGTCAATGTTCGGGGGCACCGGTTAGTCAAGGTAAATGGGGATAATATGTACATGAAGGTAGAGTTATTAAAGTGACTATGCATAGATAATAAAAGACTAGCAGCAGCGTAAAAGAGGGGGGGATGATGCAAATAGTCTGGGTAGCCATTTGATTAGATGTTCAGAAGTCTTATAGCTTGGGGGTAGAAGCTGTTTAGAAGCCTCTTGGACCTAGACTTGGCGCTCCGCTACTGCTTGTCGTGCGGTATCAGAAAGAACAGTCTATGGCAGGAAGCTTGGCCCCAGTGATGTACTGGGCCGAACGCACTACCCTCTGTAGTGCCTTGCAGTCGGAGGCCGAGCAGTTGCCATACCAGGCAGTGATGCAACCAGTGTTGCAGCTGTAGAACCTTTTGAGGATCACAATTCTTCTCAGTCTCCTGAGGGGGAATAGGTTTTTTCAAGCCATTTCACAACTGTCTTGGTGTGTTTGGGCCATGTCAGTTTGTTGGTGATGTGAACACCAAGGAACTTGACGCTCTCAACCTACTCCACTACAGCCCCGTCGATGAGAATGGGGTGTGCTCGGTCCTCCTTTTCCTGTACTCCACTATCATCTCCTTTGTCTTGATTACGCTGAGGTTGTTGTCCTGGCACCACAGGACCAGGTCTCTGACCTCCTCCATATAGGTTGTCTTGTCATTGTCGGTGATCAGGCCTACCACTGTTGTGTCATCGGCAAACTTAATGATGGTGTTGGAGTCGTGCCTGGCCATGCAGTCATGAGTGAACAGGGAGTTCAGGAGGGGACTGAGCACGCGATCCTGTGGGGCCCCTGTGTTGAGGATCAGCGTGGTGGATGTGTTGTTACTTACCCTTACCACCTAGGAATGGCCCGTCAGGAAGTCCAGGATCCAGTTGCAGAGGGAGGTGTTTAGTCCCAGGGTCCTTAGCTTATTGATGAGCTTTGAGGGCACTATGGTGTTGAAAGCTGAGCTGTTGTCAATGAATAGAATTCTCACATAGGTGTTCCTTTTGTCCAGGTGGGAAAGGGCAGTGTGGAGTGCAATGGAGATTGCATAATCTGTGGATCTGTTGGGGCGGTATGCAAATTGGAGTGGGTCTAGGGTTTCTGGGATAATGGTGTTGATATGAGCCATGACTAGCGTTTCAAAGCACCTCATGGCTACAGACGTGAGTGCTACGGGTCGGTATTCATTTAGGCAGGTTACCTTAGTCTTCTTGGGCACAGGGACTATGATGGTCTGCTTAAACATGTTGGTATTACAGACTCGGTCAGGGAAAGGTTGAAAATGTCAGTGAAGACACACATGCAATATGTTTGTGGTGCACTCACTCATAGCACTTTTTTGGGGGGATAAATTACTGTATTGTCTTCAAGATTGATAAGGTAAGTAAATACATGTATTATTCTCATAAATGTAGCCCATACATTCATTCTTTGTAACAATTAATCTTCCATTGCTTTAATAAGTTCTTATGGCTGAGATCCCACTAACGGGATTGATATGACAACAGCCAGTAAAAGTGCAGGGCGCCAAATTCAAAACAACATAAATCTCATAATAAAATTCCTCAAACATACAAGTATTTTACATCATTTTAAACATACACGTCTTGTTAATCCCACCACAGTGTCCAATTTCAAATAGGCTTTATGGCGAAAGCACCACAAAGGATTATGTTAGGTGAGTGCCTATTCACAGAAAAACAGCCATTTTTCCAGCCAAAGAGAGGAGTCACAAAAATAAGAAATAGAGATAAATTAATCACTAACCTTTGATGATCTTCATCAGATGACACTCATAGAACTTCATGTTACACAATGCATGTATGTTTTGTTCTATAAAGTTCATATTTATATAAAAAAAAATCTCAGTATACATTGGCGCGTTATGTTCAGTAGTTCCAAAAACATCCAGTGATTTTGCAGAGAGCCACATCAATTTACAGAAATACTCATCATAAATTCTGATAAAAATACAAGTGTTATGCATGGAACTTTAGATAAACTTCTCTTTCATGTAACCGCTGTGTCAGATTTAAAAAAAAGCTTTACCGAAAAAGCACACCATGCAATAATCTGAGTTCAGCGCTCAGAGACCAACACAAGCTAAACAGATATCCACCATGTTGTGTAGTCAAAAGAAGTCAGAAATAGCATTATTCATATTCACTTACCTTTGAAGATCTTCATCAGAATGCACTCCCAGGAATCCCAGTTCCACAATAAATGTTTGATTTGTTCGATAAAGTTCATAATTTATGTCCAAATACCTCCTTTGTGCTAGCGCGTTGAGCCCAGTAATGCAAATTCATGACGCACGAGCAGACAAAGTAAAAAAGTATCATTACAGTCCGTAGAAACATGTCAAACTAAATATTGAATCAATCTTTAGGATGCTTTTAACATAAATCTTCAATAATGTTCCAACCGGAGAATTCCTTTGTCTGTAGTTATGCAACGGAATGCAAGCTAACTTTCACGTGACCGCACATGGTCAGCTCATGGCACTCTGCCAGACCTCTGACTCATTCCCTTCTCATTCCCCCCTCCTTCACAGTAGAAGCCTCAAACAAGGTTCTAAATACTGTTGACATCTAGTGGAAGCCTTAGGAAGTGCAATATGACCAATATCCCACTGTATCTTCAATAGGGAATGAGTTGAAAAACTACAAACCTCAGATTTCCCACATCCTGGTTGGATTTTTCCAGCTCTTTGCCTGCCATATGAGTTCTGTTATACTCACAGACATTTTTCAAACAGTTTTAGAAACTTCAGAGGGTTTTCTATCCAAATATACTAATCATATGCATATTTTAGCTTCTGGGACTGAGTAGCAGGCAGTTTACTCTGGGCACCTTATTCATCCAAGCTACTCAATACTGCCCCCAACCATAAGAAGTTTTAAAAACTAGTAGCTAGCTCATCTTGATTAAAAAATCTGTATATATTGCAGAAAAATCAGTATACATACAAACAGACAATGATAACATATGCTAGGGGGTACAACAAATGACAGATTATACAAAGACCTTAAAAAAAAACACTGTTTTAACAGCTTTTTTTGTAGAATGTTGAATGGTATTGATGTACTGCTCGAATTCCTTATAGCAAACACGAAGAGTGGTTTTTTATTAGTGAATTTACAATTATGTAAAATAGTTTATAGTTAAGGAAACCGAGCAGAACATTCTCCCATTACAAACAAAAGTCCACCAAGAATATTAACGATTATAAAACTGTGAATATCTTTCCATATTTTGTTTTACATGTAAGACAATGCCAAAACCAATGTGAAACTTTCTGGATGCTCAACACAAAAAGTATAGTTATTGTTAATGTCTTTTTTTAAAAGTTTCTTTAGGTAAATGATTCACAGGGTAATACTTCTGGATCATTCTGAAAGAGACCTCTTTGACCTTGTTAACAAGCAGGTATTTGTGTGGTAATAACCAGATTTTTTTCCAACAGATATTATTGACAAATGTATTCCAGTAAGTTGTGACATAAGGAATGGATACAATATCCCGTTGAAATAAAGCACGTATAGATCTGTTGTTCTGAGGGAGCAAGGAGAAACACATTTTTCCTATTGGTGAGTCAACTGGATTAAGTAAGAGTAAGTCAAGAAGGTGAGGTCTGGCTACACCTCTAAACAACATGAGAGTTCCAGATGGAATGGCATCAAAGACTATGGCCAACTCTCTAGGTGTAACAGATATTGTAACGAGATAAAAAATCCTCATAATTGAGTAACAATCCTTCTGCATTAAAAAGTTGACTCACCAGCAGGATATGATTACTGAACCAGTTCTTAAATAAAGGCTTGTTTCTATACAAAATATCCTTATTGTTCCAAATGGAATACCTATTGTTAAGGGAATTTTTATCAATAATGACTAATTATGTATACATTTAAATCAGGACTGACTAATCAGAATACTATTATGTTACTGTATATGTATGAATTTTCTTTTTAATCCTAGTACTGAATATAATGTGTGTAAATATAATCAAGAATTAGAACAATGACTGTCTGTTCCTTGGTAGAAATGAATTAACTATATCGCCAGACTGGCTAGAATGCTTATCTACACAGGCTGACCTTGGCTCTAGACGATGTGGGAAGGCTTGAGAACTATACAGCCTTTGTACCAGTGTCAAGAAGAGGCGGAACAGTTTAGAAAACGCTGACATCATTTTCAGTTTATAACCCGTGATAAAATGTATCATGGGCAGTATTCACGAGAATAAACACAGCTGGTTGATTTCAAAGACTGGTCTCTGTCCATTTTATACAAATAAGGGTTTTACAAATTCTTATGAATTGACAGTGTTTAATTTTAATTGGGTATTAAAACATGTTACATTCCTGTAACACCTATGCAGGGATTTTTTTTCTCTCAATATATGAACGACCACGCTAAGACTACTTGTCTATGAAGAGCAGATCATTTTGAATTTTATCAATGTTAAACTCAGCAAAAAAAGAAACGTCCTCTCACTGTCAACTACGTTTATTTTCAGAAAACTGAACAGGTGTAAATATTTGTATGAACATAAAAAGATTCAACAACAGAGACAAACTGAACAAGTTCCACAGACGTGACTAACAGAAATGGAATAATGTGTTCCTGAACAAGGGATGAGGGGTCACAAAGTAACAGTCAGTATCTAGTGTGGCCACCAGTTGCATTAAGTACTGCAGTGCATCTCCTCCTCATGGACTGCACCAGATTTGCTAGTTCTTGCTTTGAGATGAGATATTGACATATCGATATTGATATTTTCTTTCATAAAATACCTCCAACAGAAAGGGGGCTAAATGTTGAGAAAAAGTTTTGTAAAACCATCAGTCCCAGGAGACATATTATTTAAGGGGTTCACTAGAATAAATAATCTCCAACTATAATAGGGTCATCACACTGTTCCCTCTCAGCCTCTCCAATTGATTTCACATCCCCCAGAGAGTCAAAGACAAGAGTTGAGGAAACCTCACAATACTTAGAACTATATAAATTACTGTAGAAGTTGCATCTTAAATTAGAGATTAATTTGGGATCATCTGTGATGAGACCATTAATATTTAATTGTTGAATTGTATTGTATTATTTTTAGAGTGGTATTTTTCTAACCTGAAAAAATAAGACATTTTGTTGAACCTCCTCTAGCCACTTCCTTCCTAGATCTGACAAAGGCTCCCTCTGCTTTCAGTTTATACACATCATCCAATTGGTTTTGCAGCTCAAACAGAACAGATTTGTCCTCCTCTGAGAGACTTTCAACAGGCTTTTGAACAAGAGAGGTTACAGTACACTTTCTTCTTCAGCTCTCCTCCTCCTGGCAAGAATATTCCCATATTTTCTTAAGTACTAGCCAAACCTCATATTTAAAAAGCTCCCAGTTATTACTGTATGAATTGTCATTTATATTTTTGATCCAGAAGTGTGTAACTAAATTGTTTATCTCCATCTTGACCCTCATGTTTTAATATAGAGCTATTAAGCTTCCATTAGGATTCTCTGCTAAGGCAATTATCAGAGATAAAAAGTTTAATGTCAATATAAATAGCTCTATGATCAGTAAGGAGAGTGGCAAGGATGTTAACAGAAATACCCTGTTTATCAAAACATTTAGACACGAGCCAAAAATCTATGCGTGATTGTCTGGAGCGTGCCTTATTACTCCAAGTGAAAGACTTGTCATTAGGAATCTTTGCTTTCCAAATATCTACAATATCAAACCTTTCCATAAACTGCCTCAAACTTGTATTCTTAGAAGTGGACTGTCCCAGAGGCCATATATCAATTAAATTATTCAGAGAACTATTAAAATCCCCACCTACTATAAGTAAAATATTAAGGAACTTGGTTAGCCAGCGGAGAATACGCTTTTCCAATGATTCAAGTAACTGATCATTTTCAAGTTTGGAATTGTACCCATAAATGTTGGTAATAATAATAATGATGTTGTTAAAGTTGATAACAAGACAAAGAAAGTGACTAAAAGAGTCACAGTCAGAGTGCAAAATACTTCAATTTAAATGATTCTTTAGTGTGATTACTCCAGCAGAGCGTTCAGAACCCTGAGAGAGCCATACATCATTTCCCCACTGAGATCTCCAGAAGTTGACGTCGGTAGAAACTGAATGAGACTCTTGGAAAAAAAACATACATTTGTTTTAAACTGATTGGCAAATAAAAATAAGGGTTTGCGCTTGACATTATTTCTTAACCCCCTAGCATTGAATGAAACTATAGACAACGACAAAGTGGAATATAAAGCAGAAAGTACGGCAAGCTAAACAACAATCGCAAATCCAGTAAGAAAGAAAATAAACCACAGATGCACACCGTATACAGTTGTCGGACGTTTTACATACACCTTAGCCAAATACATTTCAACTCAGTTTTTCACAATTCCTGACATTTAATCCTAGTAAAAATTCCCTGTGTTATGTCAGTTAGGATCACCACTTTATTTTAAGAATATGAAATGTCAGAATAATAGTAGAGAGTGATTTCTTTCTTTCTTTCTTTCATCACATTCCCAGTGGGTCAGAAGTTTACATACACTCAATTAGTATTTGGTAGCATTGCCTTTAAATTGTTTAACTTGTGTCAAAGTTTTCAGGTAGCCTTCCACAAGCTTCCCGCAATAAGTTGGGTGAATTTTGGCCCATTCCTCCTGACAGAGCTGGTGTAACTGAGTCAGGTTTGTAGGCCTCCTTGCTCACACACGCTTTTTCGGTTCTGCCCACACATTTTCTATAGGATTGAGGTCAGGGCTTTGTGATGGCCACTCAAATAACTTGACTTTGTTGTCCTTAAACCATTTTGCCACAACTTTGGAAGTATACTTGGGGTCATTGTCCATTTGGAAGACCCATTTGCGACCAAGCTTTAACTGGCTGATGTCTTGATGTTGCTTCAATATTTCCACATCATTTTCCTGCCTCATGATGCCATCTGTTTTGTTAAGTGCACCAGTCCCTTCTGCAGCAAAACACCCCCACAACATGATGCTGCCACCCCTGTGCTTCGCGGTTGGGATGGTGTTGTTCTGCTTGCAAGCCTCCCGCTTTTTCCTCCAAACATAATGATGGTCATTATAGCCAAACAGTTCTATTTTTGTTTCATCAGACCAGAGGACATTTCTCCAAAAAGTCTGATCTTTGTCCTCATGTGCAGTTGCAAACCCCAGTCTGGCTTTTTTATGACGGTTTTGGAGCACTGGCTTCTTCCTTGCTGAGCGGCCTTTCAGATTATGTCGATATTGGACTCAATTTACTGTGGATATAGATACTTTTGTACCTGCTTCCTCCAGCATCTTCACAAGGTCATTTGCTGTTGTTCTGGGATTGATTTGCACTTTTCGCACCAAAGTACGTTCATCTCTAGGAGACAGAACACGTCTCCTTCCTGAGCGGTATGACGGCTGCGTGGTCCCATGGTGTTTATACTTGCGTACTGTTGTTTGTACAGATGAACGTGGTACCTTCATGTGTTTGGAAATTGCTCCTTAGGATGAACCAGACTTGTGGAGGTCTACAATATTATGGTCTTGGCTGATTTCTTTTAATTTTCCCATGATGTCAAGGAAAGAGGCACTGAGTTTGAAGATAGGCCTTGAAATACATCCACATGTACTTCTTGACTCAAATTATGTCAATTAGCCTATCAGAAACTTCTAAAGCATGACATCATTTTCTGGAATTATCTGCTTAAAGGCACAGTCAACTTAGTGTATGTAAACTTCTGACCCACTGGAATTGTGATACAGTGAAATAATCTGTCTGTAAACAATTGTTGGAAAAATGACTTGTGTCATGCATAAAATAGAAAATATCCATTACTCCAGTAGTCCTGTGCTGTTACAATGAAACTTAAATCACCTTAGAGCCGGGAGTGGGATCAGAGGTAACTATCTATGTGGCCTATGTTGACCACCAAGCACAGTCAGACAGTCCTCAAGGAGGAAGGTTGATTTCGGATCTGTTGATGAAAGCGGGCGCGCTCTGATGAAGTATGCCGCTTTCCACTCTTTGCATGCTTTTTCCACAGCTGGCCACAGTTTCTCTCTCCTTTCTCTGTCTGCTTTCGAGAGGTCTTCAGCAAACTGCAGATTGTTGTCCTGTAGGAAGGTAGATTTCTTTGCTGCTTTCCAAGTGGCATCCCTGTAGATCTGTGATGTGAACTGGAGAATGACACCTCTGGGCTTGAATCCTGCCTTCTTGAGCCGAGGCGATGTACAGTGTTTGTTACGAGGAGTGGAACAGGGGAACCCAGGAGCAGACTCAGACGAGGGGACTGGGATGAAGTTACCAAGGTATTTATTGAAACACAGGGGGAAGATGGAGTGCAGGCCAGGCGAAGCTCGGGTGGGTTGCAGGAAAACAGGTGCGGAGGCTGAGGCTAGAGCGAGAGGGGTTGGGACAGGGTAAGCAGGTCCGGAAGGAAATAACAGGGAGTAGTAGAGTGGGGGATCCAGAACAGAGTAGCAGGATGATGAGACGTGGAACTGGAGACGGACCAGAGTCAGAGCGGGCGGAACTGAAGCAGAGAGGAAAACAGCGTCAGGCAAGGAAAACAGGCACAACAGGTGCAACAACATGATCTAATAGTAACAAACGGCTAGAAGCATAGACTGACTGAGCAGAAGTTACAATCTGGCAGTGTGGAAGTGGCAGGACTGAGTATTTTTAGAGGTCTTGATTATGAAACAGGTTGCAGCTGGTGGGGATCTGCTCTGACTCCAGCATACCTGTCTCTGCCCACACAATTACACACACACACGGGGAGAGGGAGAGAGTACTGGGGGAGTGGCGGCAGGTCAAGGAGACACAGTATGAGCAGTAGAGGGTGTTGCAGGAGCAGATGTGACCGTGTCGACAACATCTGCTAGCTTTGCCAAGCTATCTTACCCGAGGAGAAGGCCGACTTTGATGGTCTCTTGCCGCACATTCTCCCCATCTGCCTCCGGAACTCCATACAGTCTCAGATTCCACCGTCTTGAGTAGCTTTCGAGTTCCACAATTCTTATTTGGCACAAGTCCATCTTTCCCTCCTTCTTTTCAACACGCTTTTCGATGTGGGCAACTTTCTTCTTAACATCCTTGATTTCCATGCATGCAAAGTCAACTGTTTTTTTTAAGCCCTCGCTTTTCATTGCGTTGTCGCCAACCATTTTCTCTAAGGCATCAGACCTTGTATTGATGAGCCTGGAAAGAGTGGCGATAACATTATTGGCAGCAGCATCTGGGCCCAGTTCAAACATGCGTTTCTTGGAAGCTGGAGGTTTTCTTAGGGTTATAGGCAAAAAAGGAAAATCCTCGTCTGACACCGTAAGTGTCATAGAATCCGTCAGGCCAGTATAGTTGTGGCAGTTGCCAATCAAAGCATTTGCCTCCTGTATAACAACGTTGGATGATGCCTGAGCATTGCTAGCTGAGGAGGTAGCCATAAGACTTCTCTTTCTGTCAGCGCGCTGTGACATTTTGGAAAATATCATCTTAAATCATCAATCACCTGGTGTTTTTAGCAAGCAAAGTATTAATTTGGTTGTTCAAAATATTATACTTTTCACTATTTTTCAAAAGTTGCTATGCAGAGCTCGGTAGGAGGCGTGTGCTCAAGCTGCCATCTTGGAGCCTTCCCTGCTCATCTTGTAGTTCGCGAACGAGTCGGCTCTAAGAGCCGGGCTCTTGTAGGTGAACATTGGGAGTCAGAAGAGCCAAATCTATTTCTACAAATATTTTAAAATGAAGATATGAAAAATCTAAAGATTTAAATGAATAGAATTAACTCATTCAAAGAACGAAAAAATAAATAATATAATATAGGCCTAAATGCTCAAGCGCACACACATTTGTTCTGACTCTGCTCATACTAACAGCCACACCTGTTGTTCCTGTCAATCAGACACGCAGTGTCAACCAATGACCCAAAGATGCGTGAGGGAGAGCCGAGCCAACTCACTCAGTCACACATTGAGCAGCCGAGGAGAGAGAGAAAGGACAGCTGTGAAAACAACAGCTGGAAAATGAGTCGTAAGCACAGTAGCATTTGGATGCATGTTAATAATGTAGACAATGTTAGAACACAGTGTAGAATTTGCCAAATCAAAATCTCATATAAAGCAGGTTCTACGCACAACCTACACCGGCATATGCGAACTGTGCAGCCAACTGTGAAGCTAGCTGTAGCGGAGCTTCGAGAAACTAGGGGGCCTGCTAGTGATAGTTGTAACGGTTTTCATCCTCCTCTTCGTCTGAGGAGGAGTAAGAAGGATCGGACCAATATGCAGCGTGGTAAGTGTTTGTCATATCTTCAATAAAAACGGAACACTACACAGAACGAAAAGGAAACAGTTCTGTATGGAAAACACAGATACGGAAAATAATCACCCACAACTAAAATGGGGAAAACAGGCTACCTAAGTGTGATTCTCAATCAGAGACAACGAACGACACCTACCTCTGATTGAGAACCAAACTAGGCCAAACACATAAACACAACATAGAAAAAAGAACAGACTACCCACCCCAACTCACGCCCTGACCAAACTAACACAAAGACATAATAAAGGAACTAAGGACAGAACGTGACAATAGTGGTGGAGCCAGCACCCCAACACAGGGAGATGTATCCACTCAGTTAAGTAAGCCTACTCCGCGAGTCTTCTATGGACCAATTTATGCCAAAGTCTGTCTGTAGCAAAACACGGCCAAAATACACAATTCCAAGCAGGAAAACCCTTTCAAATCACTTATTCCACAACTGTACGAGAGCACACAGGCATCAGTGCGGGAAAGAGTCCAAAAAAGCTACTGCAGTTTGCCTTACCACTGACTGCTGGACATCAAGGGTAACCACTTCTTACATGTCGGTTACATGTCACTTCATTTGAAGATGTTTCGATGTCTAGCTGTCTTCTGGACTGCTTTGAGTTCAGCGTCAGACACACCTCAGAGAACTTGGCAGAGGAACTGTTGAGAGTGGCCAGAGAATGGCAAGTAGATGGAAATGCAGCTAACATAACCAAAGCCATGAAAATGTTAAAATGATCCAGGTCTTGCCCACACAATCAACCTGATTGTAAGAGATGCTCTGACGGTGATGAAGCCCACTGTGGACAAAGTGAAAGCAGCTGTGGAATACTTCCACAGGAGCACAGTAGGTGCTGAAAAACTAAAGTCTACACAACGCCAGATGGGGATGCCTGAGCTGAGGCCTAAACAAGACTGCACTACAAGGTGGAATTCAACATTTTATATGTTGAAGCGGTTTCTTGAGTCAAAGGATGCCATGTAGTATCATGGAGTATCATCTCTACCCTGGCCATTGTCAATGCACCTTGATGCTCTGACCCAAGAGGAATGGGAGGTGGTGGAGGAGGTGTGCAGAGTCCTGGAACCCTTTGAGCAGGTCACTGTGGAGATCAATGGAGAGAGGTACGGCAAGCAGTTATTACTACATTATTATTTAATCCAGTATTATATATGTATATGAGCAGCAGTAGAATGTAGTATCAGTAGACAAAACATGAACCTGAACTAATAAATTACTGTTCTCTCTTTTCAGCAATGTGACAGCCTCAAAAATGATACTCCTGTGTAAGGGTCTGCAGCGAATCACAGCCAGCCGCCAGAGAGAAGCAAATGTAACCACAGGACATGTGAAAGAGTTGATGGACACCCATAATTACTGAGAGAAGAACCCGCATCAGCCCCTCAAAAGTGAGGTAGCTTGCATTTCTGAATGCATATCTCTTATAAAAGCAAAATATGGTCAGCATTGCTGTGTGCTGCTGGTTATAACATGGCAACAAAGAAGAGAGAGAAAAGAGGGACCAGTTTAATGTTTTAACTGGGATGCTGCTGGTTATAACATGGCAACAAAGAAGAGGGAGAAAAGAGGGACCAGTTTAATGTTTTAACTGGGATGCTGCTGGTTATAACATGGCAACAAAGAAGAGAGAGAAAAGAGGGACCAGTTTAATGTTTTAACTGGGATGCTGCTGGTTATAACATGGCAACAAAGAAGAGAGAGAAAAGAGGGACCAGTTTAATGTTTTAACTGGGATGCTGCTGGTTATAACATGGCAACAAAGAAGAGAGAGAAAAGAGGGACCAGTTTAATGTTTTAACTGGGATGCTGCTGGTTATAACATGGCAACAAAGAAGAGAGAGAAAAGAGGGACCAGTTTAATGTTTTAACTGGGATGCTGCTGGTTATAACATGGCAACAAAGAAGAGAGAGAAAAGAGGGACCAGTTTAATGTTTTAACTGGGATGCTGCTGGTTATAACATGGCAACAAAGAAGAGAGAGAAAAGAGGGACCAGTTTAATGTTTTAACTGGGATGCTGCTGGTTATAACATGGCAACAAAGAAGAGAGAGAAAAGAGGGACCAGTTTAATGTTTTAACTGGGATGCTGCTGGTTATAACATGGCAACAAAGAAGAGAGAGAAAAGAGGGACCAGTTTAATGTTTTAACTGGGATGCTGCTGGTTATAACATGGCAACAAAGAAGAGAGAGAAAAGAGGGACCAGTTTAATGTTTTAACTGGGATGCTGCAGTTTGCACATTGTTATTTATTTTTCTTTGATATGGTGCAATATTCTATTATTATGTTGTTCAGATTGTGTTAGTTTTGAATGGTTACATTTATATGCACTTTGTTTATATACATTAAAACAGTTCTACTTTAAATGCACATTTTTAATAGCATTATTTTTCATAACAAACCAATGCAGTTTTAAATACATTGTGGTTAAGATAGAATACAATTTCATTTATTAATTTAATTATAATTGTTTTAACACCAATCATAGTCAAACTATCGCAAACTGTTTGCCTTGAATAAATACAAACATATTTTTTTAAAGAGCCTTTGGGACCCAAAAGAGATGGCTCTTTGTGGTGAGCTGAGTCAAACGAGCCGGCTCACTGAAAAGAGCCGGAATGCCCATCACTATAATCTTGAACATGTGTCGTTCCTTCTCTATTTCTAGATGCAATCAGTTACCAGGCAAAAATACATATTGAGGCTTTCAGTAAAACTGAGGGCAGAGAAATATGTGTGCACCAAACAGGTCAAGGCTTCTTTCATGCATGGCTTTGAGAGGTAAGTTACACAAAAAAATGTTGGGTTGTTTGGATGACCCAATTGCTGGGTTGCAGGCATTGGGTCAATAGTTGGGTTGTTTTCTGTAAATACAGGAAGGTTTGGTTGTTGGTGCTGTGTTATCGATATTTGACTGAGCCAGTGGGTTAATTCTCACGCTACAAGCGAGTGAAATCCACCAGAATACTTGCAAGTGTTCTAGTTCTAATGTGACTGAGTGATTGACTAGTGGAAAACGGTTAATGTTATTTCGACAGACTAAGGGTTTTTGGTTGACTGAAAACCCTTGCAAATTATGAATTTTATGGTCATTCAGGTAAAATAGGACAACCTATCATAAGAAGGTACCAAACTAACGTTAGCTTTAGCGTTAGCCTTGCGACCATGCACTTAAATCTAGCTTACTGAAGTGTTGTCGTGGAATATAACAAAATCTATGTTTTTTTGTCGGTGTTTGGCTAGCTAGCTAACTAACTATGTCAGTGTATGTAACGGTAGCTAGCTAAAGTTAGCTGGCTAAGTCTGACATTTCTTCAGGACTGTCTTGGACACTGTTTCACTCGTTAGCTAAGTTAGCTGGCTAGCTAAATTACCATAGCTAGATTTTTACTTATTCTCCATCTGGGTTAATTTAACCAAGCTATTAGGCAGGCTTATCTCATGCTTGCATGGTGATTAATTGAGTTAGCTACTGTTACTGTATTGGTTTTCTGACAGTGGCAACTTTAATCAGACTTATGAAGTTGAGGAGGATCGATGCAATTCCTGTTAGCCTAGTGGTTAGAGCGTTGGACTAGTAACGGTTGCAAGTTCGAATCCCCGAGCTGACAAGGTACAAATCTGTCGTTCTGCCCCTGAACAAGGCAGTTAACCCACTGTTCCTAGGCCGTCATTGAAAATAAGAATTTGTTCTTAAATGACTTGCCTAGTTAAATATAGAAAAAAAGAGTTTATCTTGAATTTGTTGTAGCCAATTTAGTTTAGCTAGCTAGCTATGTTTCTAACAATTATTTATTTATATACACTGCTGAAAAAAATAAAGGGAAAGCTAAAATAACACATCCTAGATCTGAATGAATGAAATATTCTTATTAAATACTTTTTTCTTTACATAGTTGAATGTGCTGACAACAAAATCACACAAATTATCAATGGAAATCAAATTTAGCAACCCATGGAGGTCTGGATTTGGAGTCACTCAAAATTAAAGTGGAAAACCACACTACAGGCTGATCCAACTTTCATGTAATGTCCTTAAAACAAGTCAAAATGTGTGTGACCTCCACGTGCCTGTATGACCTCCCTACAACGCCTGGGCATGCTCCTGATGAGGTGGCGGATGGTCTCCTGAGGGATCTCCTCCCAGACCTGGACTAAAGCATCCTCCAACTCCTGGACAGTCTGTGGTGCAACGTGGCGTTGGTGGATGGGGCGAGACATGATGTCCCAGATGTGCTCAATTGGATTCAGGTCTGGGGAACGGGCGGGCAAGTCCATAGCATCAATGCCTTCCTCTTGCAGGAACTGCTGACACACTCCAGCCACATGAGGTCTAGCATTGTCTTGCATTAGGAGGAACCCAGGGCCAACCACACCAGCGTATGGTCTCACAAGGGGTCTGAGGATCTCATCTCGATACCTAATGGCAGTCAGGCTACCTCTGGCGAGCACATGGAGGGCTGTGCGGCCCCCCAAAGAAATGCCCCCCCACACCATGACTGAGCCACCGCCAAACCGGTCATGCTGGAGGATGTTGCAGGCAGCAGAACGTTCTCCACGGCGTCTCCAGACTGTCACGTCTGTCACATGTGCTCAGTGTGAACCTGCTTTCATCTGTGAAGAGCACAGGGCGCCAGTGGCGAATTTGACAATCTTGGTGTTCTCTGGCAAATGCCAAACGTCCTGCACGGTGTTGGGCTGTAAGCACAACCCCCACCTGTGGACATCGGGCCCTCATCCCACCCTCATGGAGTCTGTTTCTGACCGTTTGAGCAGACACATGCACATTTGTGGCCTGCTGGAGGTCATTTTGCAGGGCTCTGGCAGTGCTCCTCCTTGCACAAAGGTGGAGGTAGCGGTCCTGCTGCTGGGTTGTTGCCCTCCCTCCTCCTCCACGTCTCCTGATGTACTGGCCTGTCTCCTGGTAGCGCCTCCATGCTCTGGACACTACGCTGACAGACACAGCAAACCTTCTTGCCACAGCTCGCATTGATGTGCCATCCTGGATGAGCTGCACTACCTGAGCCACTTGTGTGGGTTGTAGACTCCGTCTCATGCTACCACTAGAGTGAAAGCACCGCCAGCATTCAAAAGTGACCAAAACATCAACCAGGAAGCATAGGAACTGAGAAGTGGTCTGTGGTCCCCACCTGCAGAACCACTCCTTTATTGGGGGTGTCTTGCTAAATGCCTATAATTTCCACCTGTTGTCTATTCCATTTGCACAACAGCATGTGAAGTTTATTGTCAATCAGTGTTGTTTCCTAAGTGGACAGTTTGATTTCACAGAAGTGTGATTGACTTGGAGTTACATTGTGTTGTTTAAGTGTTCCCTTTATTTTTTTGAGCAGTGTACTTAAATACAGAGGTTAAGGCCAATGAATGGACAGCTTTGTAAAGATACAGTGGATAAGTGGAACCTGACCTCTTTGATTCCAAACTTTTGAGGATAAGTAAAACTGAGAAATTAATTTTTGAGAGTAGGGACAGAGCTCATTTTCTAACTGATTTTCATTGACCCTGTGAAAAACAGCATCTACTTCTTCAACATTGTCATCGATAGCCAATAGTGCAACGTTGATGGAGACTTGAAAGACTTAACTTCACCAGAGCCTCTTAGAACCTTGTGACTAGACACATTACATGCACAGCTACCATAGATAGTCTGGCCTTCATTTAACCATACTTGCTTTAATGGTCATTTGTACAGATATTCTGTCACAGTGACCAACCTGACACACAACACACACACATCACAGGCTGGGTAAAGTGCCTTGCTCAAGGGAACAACAGCAGTAGGTAGTATACAGCGATATTGTACTGGTAACCCTCTGGCTGACAGATCGCTCCCCGCAGATTTCCCTGCAGGCAGCTCGGGGGATTTGAATACTGGCCTGCCTTTCTAAGCTCGAAACTACTGCTGCTCCTATACATTTAGCTCCTTCCTCACTCCCTTGCCTTCCTCACTCCCTTGCCTTCCTCACTCCCTTGCCTTTGTTCAACCATTTGGCCTGGCTTCCCTCAAAGTATTTAATTTAGAAATGTTGGTAAAACTGTCCCTTAAAATCTCCACCCTAGCAGTTAAGCCTAGTGGTTAAGAGTGTTGGGCCAATAACTGATAGGTCGTTGGTTCCCAGAGGCAGCAAGGTGGAAAAATCTGCCATTCTACCCTTGAGCAAGGCAGTTAACCCCCAACAACAACTGCTCCCCGGGCGCTGAAAGATTTGTCTATTTTGAAAGCTGATTGTTAAAAGGAAATTATAATTCATTGAATTCTTTCTGCTCACAACAGAGTCAAATGTGAGAGGGCAGCCCAGATGACCAAGTGACTGAACAAAATCTGGCCTGCAAACCAGGAACATGAAGGAGACCGCGATCCAGAGGGCTCAGTGGACCAGACAGAATGGGGCTAAGACAGTCGGAGAGCCATTCCAGACTCTGAAATCAGGAGGACTTCCAAGAGTTAGGTGTTAGTCAGACTAGTGGTTGACTGCAATGGAAAAGTAATTGTTTGTCAACAAAATAACACAATTTTAAGTGATATGGTGAAAAGTCTCACAAGCATTAGAAACAACAGTGGGTGTGAATACGATGGGAACATGTGGATCTGAGCAAGTGTGATGTCATTCATGTTTGTGGATATGTACAGTATGTAAGGTTGTCTATTGTTTTTGGCAATGTGTTTTTGTTTGTAAAAAAACTAAGTAAAATCAAATAATACAAAAATTGTATTGTTTGCTTTACTACAGCTTGCTCAGGACTTATACATTTTAAACCTGGACTGCTTGGGGAAACTCACTGATAACTGGATCAGTCTTCAAGGGCAAAAAACTTTGCTTCGCCAGTCCAGAGAGAAGCAGGCCAAAGATACTCTCAAAGTGCAAGTATTGTTTGAAATGACCCTGCTGGTGGTGCCTCAGATGCTAATTTCTAATCAAGTTATTCACTAAACATTCATCTCTCCAGATACACAAGGTGACGTCACTTGAAGACGTCACTTTAAGACTGCCAGTGCTCCTCCCAACATCAGTTTACAAGATAGGCAGGAAGACATTCCGACCCAGCTTCAATGAGACCAGAAAGTCCTTCATTGACTTGCAGCCTGTAAGTTTAAATAGTGCATAGGCAAAGGGAGATTGACGAGTAAATTAGATGATGGTATTTTGTAAACATTTAATGAAAGGAACACCACTCCAAAATCTGTAACGCATAACTGCACACTCCAAGACATTAGGAAGGTTTCCATCCCATTTGCGACAGATTTTCATGCGAATATTCTCAAATCTGCATTAAACAATATGCACATTAGCTCACCGGAGATGTTTCCAGCAAACACTGGAGACACTCTAGACCCAAACTGCTACAGACCTATGTCTATCTTACCCTGCCTTAACACATTTGGCCGCCTTTCCTTCCTGTTCTCTGCTGCCAATGACTGGAACGAACTGCAAAAATCACTAAAGCTGGAGACTCATATCTCCCTCACTAGCTTTAAGCCCCAGCTGTCAGAGCAGCTCACAGATCACTGCACCTGTACATAGCCCATCTGTAAATAGCCCATCCAATCTACCTCATCCCCATACTGTATTTATTTATCTTGCTCCTTTGCACCCCAGTATCTTTACTTGCACATTCATCCTCTGTACATCTACCATTCCAGTGTTTAATTGCTATATATATATATATATATTGTAATTACTTCACCAGCATGGCCTATTTATTGCCTTATCTCTCTTATCCTACCTCATTTGCACACACTTTATATAGACTTTTTCTACTGTATTATTGACTGTATGTTTGTTTATTCCATGTGTAACTCTGTATTATGTGTCGAACTGCCTTGCTTTATCTTGGCCAGGTCACAGTTGTAAATGAGAATTTGTTCTCAACTGGCCTACCTGGTTAAATAAAGGTGAAATAAAAAATGAATAAATATACCAAATGTGCCCACTCTGGTCTTGGCACATGCCCTCTAGCCAACAGCTTGCACACACAGTGGGGGTAGGCTACCTACATTATGAGATTATTATGGATAACAGCAATATTATTTTTCATTTGACAAAACAGGAGCCAAGCATTTATCATCATGTCACCAGAATAAGACCCTCAACATTTATTGGAAAGGAGCATCAAGCTCTTCACCTTGCACATTCACCACCCTGTGAAGTTTGTCATTTATTTAATCTGTAGCTTAATAAACTGCATGCTTTCCTGTGTTTTAGTGGGAGGACCGCACACCATATCATCGCGTGACTCCAAGTTTACTTCGATTTGATGGTTATTGTATCAATATTTTCCCATAAAGGAGTTTCCACCGCCATTTCTCACAATTCATTTTAACAACACAAAATTATCCCAACATGTCGAACGAACAAATTGTCTGTAGGCATTTATAAAATTGTTCCAGCACTTCATGTTCCCATCAGCCCGGTCAGCCAGGTCGTGACTTTTTCCATGAGTCAGGTTATTCATCCGCATGAAATGGTTGGATGGAAATGTGGTTAGTGTTGCCCCAGCCAAAAAATTAATGGAAGATGTAAGGATTGGGTGTTGATTGATGTAAATGACTATAAATGACTATAAAATATACAACATACAGTGTGTGCCTCCATGCTTTGCACAAGTTCTCATATTCTAAAATCTAAAGATTTCTCTTAACAGGTCCAACATGGTTGAGTACCTCCACCAGGCAGAGGTGACTCTTGGGGACTGCTCACAGGGGTTTACAGTCATTAGTGGAGCAAAGTACACTGCTTGGGGCATTGGATGTGGGCTTCAAGTCCTATTTTTATTTTTTACTAGGCAAGTCAGTTAAGAACAAATTCTTATTTTAGGAACAGTGGGTTAACTGCCTGTTCAGGGGCAGAACGACAGATTTGTACCTTGTCAGCTCGGGGGTTTGAACTTGCAACCTTCCGGTTAACAATCCAACGCTCTAACCACTAGGCTAGCCTGCTGCCCCTGCCGCCTCGTGTTTGATATCAACTTTCCCACTGTGCCCCAGCATGGGAATTCCTATAGACCACTGTGGATCAGCAGCAAGGAACAGAATCCCCAGCAGTTAGATTGTTGCGAAAATTTATTTTTTCCACTGAATAAGTATCTGCTCTTGTATGTAGTGTGAGAAGGGACAGCAGGAAGCACAGCCCTCCGTGTTCCTGTGAATGAATAGATCAATGGATGGCTGAGCCATGAGTGTCTCATTCCAATGCTAATATGCTCTTAAGGCACTACTTATAGCTCTGTTAAATGTACTTTTAGTTCGTTTTTTTATGCATTCGTGGCTGCTTTGTGCCTACAGTAACGGTATGTGGCTCATTTGCCTTTAGTTCAACTACTGAAGCGCATTCTGGTACGCTTTCATTTTATCACATTTTATTTTAAATACAAAATGACATTTTTGGGGATTGTGAAAAGTGCTTGGTGAATGATACAGTTATTAAGCAACGAGTCATTAGTAAAGAGACCTTCAAATGTAATATTTTACACTTGTTCTGTGTAACAGTGCTTTAACTCGACCCAAATGGAGACCATTATTATATGACAAAACAGAATTTTGTGTGTGTGTGTGTGTGTGTGTGCTGTCACCTAAGATAGCCGAAGTGTCTCCGTGAATGTGAAAATCTATTGAATAGCTCTGGCACTGTCTGATAGACAGATCTGCGTTAATAACCACTCAAGACAGACTGTGTCACACGCACTCAGGCGTTGTTTCTCTCCAATTGCAATCTGAGTGTGCACATTTTTATTTATTTATTTTATTTCACCTTTATTTAATCAGGTAGGCTAGTTGAGAACACCTTTATTTAACCAGGTAGGCCAGTTGAGAACAAGTTCTCATTTACAATTGCGACCTGGCCAAGATGAAGCAAAGCAGTTCGACACACAACAACAGAGAGTTACACATGGAGTAAAACAAACATACAGTCAATAATACAGTAGAAAAATAAATCTATATACAGTACAATGTGAGCAAATTAGGTGAGATAAGGGAGGTAAAGGCAAAAAAAAAAGGCCATGGTGGCAAAGTAAATACAATATAGCAAGTAAAACACTGGAATGGTAGATTTGCAGTGGAAGAATGTGAAATAGAAATAATGGGGTGCAAAGGAGCAAAATAAACACATCAAGTTCAGCTAAGGCTTTAGTCTGATGTTTGGACTGTTTGGTTCATTAAATAATATAAATCAATTCTAATAATCAGCCTATTTTATGAAATATTTAGATAATATGGCTTTGATGTGCTATTTAACATTTGTATATATTCTTGTACATTCTCTGACGTGATGTACAGTATGTTCTAAAATGCAGTTTAAAAAATATGAATAAGAATAAGAAATAAAAGTAGCACGTAGTTAAAGCGCAGCAGCAAAATAACAATAGCGAGACTATATACAGGGGTCCGGTACAGAGTCAATGTGCGGGAACACCAGTTAGTCAAAGTAATTGAGGTCATTTGTACATGTAGAGTTATTAAAGTGACTGTGCATAGATAATAACAGAGTAGCAGCGGTGTGAAAGGGGGGGGGGGGGGCAATGCAAATAGTCTGGGAAGCTATATGATTAGATGTTCAGGAGACTTATGGCTTGGGGGGTAGAAGCTGTTTATAAGCCTCTTGGACCTAGACTTGGCGCTCCGGTACCGCTTTCCGTGTGGTAGCGGAGAGAACAGTCAATGACTAGAGTGGCTGGAGTCTTTAACAATTTTTAGGCCCTTCCTCTGACACCGCCTGGTATAGAGGTCCTGGATGGCAGGAAGCTTGGCCCCAGTGATGTACTGGGCAGTACACACTGCCCTCTGTAGTGCCTTGCGGTCGGAGGCCGAGCAGTTGCCATACCAGGCAGTGATGCAACCAGTCAGGCAGGATGCTCTCGATGGTGCAGCTGTAGAACCTCTTGAAGATCTGAGAACCCATGCCAATTCTTTTCAGTCTCCTGAGGGGGAATAGGTTTTGTTGTGCCCTCTTCACGACTGTCTTGGTGTGCTTGGACCATGTTAGTTTGTTGGTGATGTGGACACCAAGGAACTTGCAGCTCTCAACCTGCAACCTACAGCCCCGTCGATGAGAATGGGGGCATACTCAGTCCTCCTTTTCCTGTAGTCCACAATCATCTCCTTTGTCTTGATCACGTTGAGGGAGAGGTTGTTGTCCTGGCACCACATGGCCAGGTATCTGACCTCCTTATAGGCTGTCTCGACGTTGTCGGTGATCAGATCACTGTTGTGTCATCGGCAAACTTAATTATGGTGTTGTAGTCGTGCCTGGCCGTGCAGTCATGAGTGAACAAGGAGTACAGGGGGGGACTTTGTACGCACCCCTGTGTTGGGGATTAGCGTGGCGGATGTGTTTTTACCTACCCTTACCACCTGGGGGCGGCCCGTTAGGAAGTCCAGGATCCAGTTGCAGATGGAGGTGTTTAGTCCCAGGGTCCTTAGCTTATTGATGAGCTTTGAGGGCACTATGATGTTGAACGCTGAGCTGTAGTCAATGAATAGCATTCTCACATAGGTGTTCCTTTTGTCCAGGTGGGAAAGGGCAGTGTTGAGCGCAATAGAGATTGCATCATCTGTGGATCTGTTAGGGCGGTATGCAAATTGCAGTGGGTCTAGGGTTTCTGGGATAATGGGGTTGACATGAGCCATGACCAGCCTTTCTAAGCACTTCATGGCTACAGATGTGAGTGCTACCAGGTAGTCATTTAGGCAGGTTACCTTAGTGTTCTTGGGCACAGGGACTATGGTGGTCTGCTTGAAACATGTTGGTATTACAGACTCTGACAGGGAGCGGTTGAAAATGTCAGTGAAGACACTTTGCCAGTTGGTCAGCCCATGCTCGAAGTACACGTCCTGGTAATCCGTCTGGCCCTGCGGCCTTGTGAATGTTGACCTGTTTAAAGGTCTCACTCACATTGGCTGCGGAGAGCATGATTAGGGTTGCACATTTTGGGGAAGATTCAGAGGTGGAAACTTTCCCTGGGAATTAACGGGAATATATGGGAATTAATATTAATACCATTTAAATGTAGATGTTTTTTGCATTGGATATTTGTACCATATAATATGGAGACAGAAACATAAACCTTTTACGTATACATAATTGTATACATAATTGCAAATTATCAAATCCTTCCAATAGAAATTCAAAAACAATTTAGTTACAAATTGAACTTTAGTTGAGTTGACTCTTCACAAGGGATGATTTCACTGAACAACAAAAGAAAAGGAATATTGAATGATCCATCGCATCTCCCAAAAAAACATTTTCAATATACATCTGTATACATCTGTAAAATGATAGTCTAAAATCTAAAGCTTTGGTTGTCTTCCTCTCATGCTTCCATGTCTTCTCCCTGGACTTCCTCAATGTTCACCTATTGAACCTCAGACTCTGAGGCCTCATCTTCACTGTCACTTTCCAATCTTGTTGAAGATGGCTCGTTGTCAGGCTCAAAAAGCCTCAAATATGCCCAGATGGCCACCAATTTTTCAACCCTTGCATTGGTCAGCCTTTTGCGTGCTTTGGTGTGTGTGTTCCCAAACAAGGTCCAGTTGCGCTCTGAGGCAGCTGATGTTGGTGGGATTTGGAGGATGATGGAGGCAACAGGGGAAAGAGCCTCAGATCCGCAAAGTCCCTTCCACCAGGTGACTGATGAGATATGTTGGCACGACTGCCATATTGCATCTCCATCCCAAAGCCCTTGCTTGGTAGTGTACTTCGCCAGACTGCCAAGAATCTTGCTCTCATCCAGGCCAAGGTGGCAAGACACGATAGTGATGACACCATAGGCCTTGTTGATCTCTGCACCAGACAGGATGCTCTTGCCAGCATACTTGGGGTCCAACATGTATGCTGAAGCATGTATGGGCTTCAGGCAGAAGTCTTCACGCTTTTTTATGTATTTCAACCAATGGGTGTAATAATGTGAGGGTAGGACTCCTCCACTTTAGACCAATCATCCTTCATGTTCGCAGCATTGTCTGTCACCAGTGTAAATACCTTCTGTGGTCCAAGGTCATCGATGACTGCCTTCAGCTCATCTGCAATGTAGAGACTGGTGTGTCTGTTGTTCCTTGTGTCTGTGCTCTTGTAGAATACTGTTTGAGGGGTAGAGATGATATCGTTAATTATTCCCACAAACATTCGACCACCCATCAGAGATGATTGCAATACAGTCTGCTTTCTCTATGATTTGCATCTTTGTTGCATTCTTCACATATGATTTGGCACTGTATTTGCAAATGTACACAGCTTTTCCATCTACATTAGCTGCAGTGAAATGTCTCTACACATCAGATCGTTTCCGTACCATTTTTCTGTAAAGATTTTTAAAAATGAGTAAAAAACAACATAAATAGTTAAGCAGTTAGATTAAATAACTCCTTTGTAAGATATATATTTTAAAATGAAACATGTATGGAAACAGGTGACTTAGCACTCCTCAGTTAGCAGGCTCAACAAGCTAAAACCCACATGGTAGCAAAAATTAACTAGCAGAAAATGTTAATTAACAAGTTAGAAATAATTTAAACACACTTTGCTGTAGGCTACTATTTACTAGTTAACAAAACATAATGTATGTCGTATAAAATATATTCTCCCCACCCAGTATTGTAATCAAAACTTACCAGAAAACATGTAGTCCTGGGGGCTCAATAGCATCTCTTTAGTGTGAAAGATCTTGAGAATCAGCTGTACATGTGATGTAAGAATGCACTGCACATGTGATGGAAGAATACACTGTGCATGCAGAGGGTTGCAATTCCATTGAATCGGGATAGTTTAACCAATATATGCCACAAGACCTAGGATTGCCTTATGTGTATCCCACAAAAAATATTCACTGTTATAAGCTAACGTTTTTGATGAATTTAAGCAACATTCCTGGGCTTAATTTACCATGGAAAAATTCCAGAAATTTACCGGAAAGTTTCTGACCCTTTGCAACCCTAAACGTGATCACACAGTCATCCGGAACAGCTGGTGCTCTCATGCATGTTTAAGTGTTATTTGCCCCGAAGCGAGCATAGAAGTAGTTTAGCTCGTCTGGTAGGTTCGTGTCACTGGGCAGCTCTCGGCTGTGCTTCCCTTTGTAGTCTGTAATGGTTTGCAAGCCCTGCCACATCTGACGAGCGTCGGAGCCGGTGTAGTATGATTCAATCTTAGCCCTGTATTGACGCTTTGCCTGTTTGATGGTTCGTCACAGGGCATAGCGGGATTTCTTGTAAGCTTCCGGGTTAGAGTTCCGCACCTTGAAAGCGACAGCTCTACCCTTTAGCTTAGTGCGAATGTTGCCTGTAATCCATGGCTTCTGGTTGGGGTATGTACGTACAGTCACTGTGGGGACGGTGTCCTCGATGCACTTGTTGATAAAGCCAGTGACTGATGTGGTGTACTCCTCAATGACATCGGAAGAATCCCGGAACATATTTCAGTCTGTGCTAGCAAAACAGTCCTGTAGTTTAGCATCTGCTTCATCTGACCACTTTTTTTTATTGACCGAGTCACTGGTGCTTCCTGCTTTAATTTTTGCTTGTAAGCAGGAATCAGGAGGATAGAACTATGGTCAGATTTGCCAAATGGAAGGCGAGGGAGAGCTTTGTAGGCGTCTCGGTGTGTGGAGTAAAGATGTTCCAGGGTTTTTTTCCCCTCTGGTTGCACATTTAACATGCTGATAGAAATTAGGTAAAGCAGATTTAAGTTTCCCTGCATTAAAGTCCCCGGCCACTAGGAGCGCCACCTCTGGATAAGCGTTTTCCTGTTTGCTTATGGCGGAATACAGCTCATTGATTGCAGTCTTAGTGCCAGCATTGGTCTGTGGTGGTATGTGGACAGGAACGAAAAATACAGATGAAAACTCTCTAGGTAGATAGTGTGGTCTACAGCTTATCATGAGGTACTCTACCTCAGGTGAGCAAAACCTCGAGACTTCCTTAGATGTCATACACCAGCTGTTGTTTACATATATGCAAAGTCCACCACCCCTTGTCTTACCAGACGCAGCTGTTTTATCCTGCCAATACAGCGTATAACCAGCCTTCTGAAAATGTCGTCGTTCAGCCACGACTCCGTGAAGCATAATATATTAGTTTTTAATGTCCCGTTGATGGTTTAATCTTCCTCGTAGGTCGTCGATTTTTTTATTTTCCAAAGATTGTACGTTAGCTAAAAGAACGTAAGGCAAGGGGGGTTTATTCGATTGCCTTCAAATTCTCAGAAGGCAGCCGACCTCTGTCCTCTTTTTGTCCGTCGTCTCTTCACACAGATGACGGTGATTTGGGCCTGTTCCCGGGAAAGCAGTATGTCGTTCACGTTAGGCTTGACAGACTCGTTAAAGGAAGAAAAAAAAGCATCTGCCAGAGTAATCGCTGTTCTGATGTCCAGAAGATATTTCGGTCATAAGAGATGGTAGCAGCAACATTATGTACAAAATATGTTTAAAAAATAAGTTACAAACAACGCAAAAAAAGCGAACAGAAAAACACAATCGGTTAGGCGCACGTAAAACGTCAGTCATCTTCTCCGGCGCCGTCAGAGCAAAAACCAAGCCATGAGGTCAAAGGAATTGTACGTAGAGCTGAGAGATAGGGTTGTGTGGAGGCACCGATCTGGGGAAGGGTACCAAAAAATGTCTGCAGCATAGAAGGTCCCAAAGAACAGTGTCCTCCATCAATCTTAAATAGAAGTTTGAAACCACCAAGACTCTTCCTAGAACTTCCTAGAACTGGCCGCCCGGCCAAACTGAGCAATTGGGGGAGAAGGGTCTTGGTCAGGGAGGTGACCAAGAAACCAATGGTCACTCTGACAGAGTTCCTCTGTGGAGATGGGAGAACCTTCCAGAAGGACAGTCAGGCCTTTATGGTAGAGTGGCCAGACGGAAGCCACTCCTCAGTAAAAGACACATCATAGCCTGCTTGGAGTTTGCTAAAAGGCACCTAAAGGACTCTGGCCATGAGAAACAAGATTCTCTGGTCTGATGAAACCAGAAACCGTGGATTGATGGCAGCATTCGCGTGAAACTGAAAGCCTGAACCACTGCTTTTAATCAGGGCAAGGTGACCCGAAACATGACCGAATACAAACAGTGTAACTATTCCCTCCGCAAGGCAATCAAACAAGCTAAGCGTCAGTATAGAGACAAAGTAAAATCTCAATTCAACGGCTCAGACACAAGAGGTATGTGGCAGGGTCTACAGTCAATCACGGATTACAAAAAGAAAACCAGCCCCGTCACGGACCAGGATGTCTTGCTCCCAAGCAGACTAAATAACTTTTTTGCCCGCTTTGAGGACGATACAGTGCCACTGACACGGCCCACAACTAAAACATGCGGACTCTCCTTCACTGCAGCCGACATGAGGAAAACATTTAAACGTGTCAACCCTCGCAAGGCTGCAGGCCCAGACGCCATCCCCAGCCGCGCCCTCAGAGCATGCGCAGACCAGCTGGCTGGTGTGTTTACGGACATATTCAATCAATCCCTATCCCAGTCTGTTGTTCCCACATGCTTCAAGAGGGCCACCATTGTTCCTGTTCCCAAGAAAGCTAAGGTAACTGAGCTAAACGACTAGCACTCACTTCCGTCATCATGAAGTGCTTTGAGAGACTAGTCAAGGACCATATCACCTCCACCCTACCTGACACCCTAGACCAGGGGTGTCAAAGTCAAATGGACGGAGGGCCAAATAAAAAAATCAGCTACAAGACGAGGGCCGGACTGTTCGAATGTTCATTGAAAAATTTTTAAATGACGCATATAGTCTAGTGAACCTAATTGAACCTACTGAAAACCTAACAAATATATTACAATATGATCAGATAAATAAAGCAATATTTTCTTATGGCTCTGTCAGTAATCTTTAATTTTCAACAGACACAAAAGACAAATTTCCTTTATATAAATATCCCCATAACATGAACATTAAATGAAAGAAACCGGTATTCAAGGCACCATCAGTAGACTATATTTTCTATTTTAGCAAAAGTGGGCTAAATTTACTTCAAAGAAAAAACAATAATAGCAATTTTCTATCATCCACTCAACTGAAATATTTTTAAAATATAATTGGATTGAAATACAAAAAAATAAAGTGCAAAAATCTATTAATCAAAAACAACACTTTGTTTAAGGAGAAGTAACATGCAGTGAAAACAAATATTAAATTTTAACTTTTAAACTTGAACTGAGTAAAAACTCTAAATATGTGATTGCACAGTAATGTTCACTTGTTTGAGGTTGAGGGTGATACTTGGTGGTGTCCCATCTTTTCCACAAGTTCATCAATGTTCGGGGTAAGGCTCTGAGCTGAAGAAATCCTCAGAATTGAGTGGAGGTGTTCAGCAGTAAGTCGACTTCTGTGTGATGTTTTGTTCAGGTTCATCAAAGAAAACAGTTGTTCACACAGGTATGTGCTGCCAAACATAGACAACGTTTGAGCAGCCTGGATGCGCAGCTGGGGCATTGTGCCGGGGAGGAAACGGGCGAACTCCGCAGCACCCACTGCCGCATATTTTGCCCTCAGTGCATCATTGCATTGGAGGTCAATCAACTCCATTTGGAGGTTTGGTGGTGAGCTTTCCACGTCAACAGCAAATGGGTTACCGAGCAGTTCCAACCTGCTTTTTTGTGCTTCAAAGTCAGCAAATCGGCGTCGAAAGTCAGCGGCAAGCATACCTATTTTATCAGCCAACTGTGTGCTCGGGAACGCACTGGTAGAGAGCTTCTCTTTCATGGTCTGGCAGCTGGGAAAGTGGCTCAAATTTTCTTTCCGCATCTGCGTCTCCCACAGAGTCAGTTTGGTTTTAAATGCCTTCACTGTACTGTACATATCAGAGATGACACGATCCCGACCCTGCAGCTGCAAGTTTATTGCATTCAGATGACTCGTAATGTCACACAGAAAAGCCATTTCACACAGAAACATTTCGTCTCGGAGTTGTGTTGTGTCTTTCCCTTTGCTGTCCAAGAACAGACAAATCTCCTCACGAAGCTCGAAACATCTTTGAAGCACCTTTCCCTGGCTTAGCCATCGCACCTCTGTGTGATAAGGCAAATCACCATGCTCCGTTTCTAACTCCGTCAGAAATGCCTTGAACTGGCGGTGATTCAAACCTTTGGCTCTGATAAAGTTAACTGTGCGCGTGATGATGCTCATTACATGCTCCATTTTCAAGGCTTTACCGCACAACGCTTCCTGGTGTATGATACAATGATAAGCTGTCAGCTCACCTGTCGCGTTTTCCTCTTGCATCTTTTCCCGTATCTTCGCCACCAGTCCGCTCCTGTGTCCACACATCGCAGGTGCTCCGTCGGTTGTCAAACCCACGAGTTTTTCCCAAGGCAGCTCCATCTCATTTACACATCTTGACACCTCTTCATACAAATCATGCCCCGTAGTTGTGCCATGCATAGGACGTAAAGCCAAAAACTCCTCTGTCACGCTTAGGTTGGAGTCCACTCCGCGGATGAAAATTGACAACTGGGCAATGTCAGAAATGTCGGTGCTCTCATCCACAGCCAAGGAATATGCAATAAAATCTTTTCCCTTTTTCACAAGCTGCTCTTTTAGATTGATGGACAACTGGTCTACTCTCTCGGCAATGGTGTTTCTGCTCAGACTCACATTTAAAAAGAGTTGCCTTTTTTCTGGGCAAACTTCGTCACAAACTTTAATCATGCAGTTTTTGATGAAATCCCCCTCCGTAAATGGCCGGGCTGATTTAGCGATCTCTTCTGCCAAAATAAAACTGGCCTTGACAGCAGCCTGGCCTTGTGATTTGGCTTTTTTGAACAGAGCCTGTCGAGATTTGAGGCCTCGTTTTAATTCCTCTGCCTTTTGTAGCCTTTGTTCCATGTCCATATTCTTGTTTTTGTCCGCGTGTTTCGTTTCATAATGTCGTCTCAGATTATACTCTTTCAGTACCGCCACACTTTCTCCACACAGAAGACACACAGGTTTTCCAGCTACCTTCGTGAACATATACTCCGACTCCCACCTTGTTTGAAACCCCCGGTTCTCAGTATCCACCTTCCGTTTTGCCATTTTTGATGGGTATCTGAAAGTTAATTTTACTGTGATGCTGACGACTGCTGTGCCAATAAATATTGAAATGAAGCAGCCTACTGCTCGGTGCGTCACCTTTGCATTGTGGGAAATGTAGTATTGGTGCGTGTAAAAGATCTGCGGGCTGCCGGCTTGCTGCGGGCCGGTTCTAATAATAAATCAAGATCATCCCAGGGGCCGTAAAAAACCTTCTTGCGGGCCGGATGTGGCCCGCGGGCCTTGACTCTGACATATGTGCCCTAGACCCACTCCAATTTGCTTACCGCCCAAATAGGTCCACAGACGATGCAACTGCTCCGCCCACAACCGTAAGGCTCTCCAGAGGGTAGTGAGGTCTGCACAACGCATCACCGGGGGCAAACTACCTGCCCTCCAGGACACCTACACCACCCGATGTCACAGGAAGGCCATAAAGATCATCAAAGACAACAACCACCCGAGCCACTGCCTGTTCACCCCGCTATCATCCAGAAGGCGAGGTCAGTACAGGTGCATCAATGCTGGGACCGAGAGACTGAAAAACAGCTTCTATCTCAAGGCCATCAGACTGTTAAACAGTCACCACTAACATTGAGTGGCTGCTGCCAACACACTGACTCAAGTCCAGCCACTTTAATAATGGGAATTGATGGGAAATGATGTAAAATATATCACTAGCCACTAAACAATGCTACCTAATATAATGTTTACATACCCTACATTATTCATCTCATATGTATATACTGTACTCTATATCATCTACTGCATCTTTATGTAATACATGTATCACTAGCCACTTTAACTATGCCACTTTGTTTACATACTCATCTCATATGTATATACTGCACTCAATACCATCTACTGTATCTTGCCTATGCCGCTCTGTACCATCACTCATTCATATATCTTTATGTACATATTCTTTATCCCCTTACACTTGTTTCTATAAGGTAGTAGTTTTGGAATTGTTAGCTAGATTACTTGTTGGTTATTACTGCATTGTCGGAACTAGAAGCACAAGCATTTCGCTACACTCGCATTAACATCTGCTAACCATGTGTATGTGACAAATACAATTTGATTTGATTTGAAGATTGAACTCTCTGGCCTGAATGCCAAGAGTCACGTCTGGAGGAAACCAGGCACCGCTCATCACCTGGCCAATACCATCCCTGCGGTGAAGCATGGTGGTGGCAGCATCATGCTGTGGGGATGTTTTTCAGTGGCAGGGACTGGAAGCCCAGTCAGGATCGAGGGAAAGATTAACAGAGTGAAGTACAGAGAGATCCTTGATGTAAACCTGCTCCAGAATGCTCAGGACCTCAAACTTGGGCGAATGTTCACCTTCCAACAAGGCAACAACCCTAAGCACACAGCCAAGGCAGCGCAGGAGTGGCTTCGAGACTTTGAATGTCCTTGAGTGACCCAGCCAGAGGCCAGACTTGAACCTAAATGAGCATCTCTGGAGATACCTGAAAATAGCTGTGCAGTGATGCTCCCCATCCAGACTTGTTTTCGAGTTGCTGTGCGTTTTGTTGCCAACCTGTTTTGCTACCTGACAAATTTACGGTTTTTACTTTTTAATTACCGTTTATATATATATATTTTTTTTTTCCTCAACTTTTTCACTCCGGACGCTTTATCTGGACACGATTCGTCAGGACCTCCAACAGCCGAAGCTAAGTAGTAACATTAACATGATGCCTTCTAATTGCAGTCGCTGTACTCGCCTTACGGCGAGGATGGCTGTGCTACAAGCCCAGCTTCAGACGCAATCGCTAGGCAAGGGTAATTTCAGTGTAGGAAAGGATGAAACCGCGTCTGTGCCACCAGTAAGTACAGATAGTAGTATAAATCCCCTGGCACAGTCCCCGCAGCCGGACAACTTTCTCACGGTTTCTGGAAGGAAATGCTGTAGGAACGCTCAACCGGTGTCGCTCATTCAGCCGACAGAAACTTTCAACCGGTTTTCCCCATTAAGCAGCGGGTCGGAGTCAGAGGCCAAGTCTTCTCTGGTCTCTACTCCTCCCGTTACGGGGTCTGAGACGCCGAAGCTTCCCACCATTAGCTCTGACAAATTGAAAACTCTAGTCATTGGCGACTCCATTACCCGCAGTATTAGACTTAAAACGAATCATCCAGCGATCATACACTGTTTACCGTGGGGCAGGGCTACCGACGTTAAGGCTAATCTGAAGATGGTGCTGGCTAAAGCTAAAACTGGCGAGTGTAGAGAGTATAGAGATATTGTTATCCACGTCGGCACCAACAATGTTAGGATGAAACAGTCAGAGATCACCAAGCGCAACATAGCTTCTGCATGTAAATCAGCTAGAAAGATGTGTCGGCATCGAGTAATTGTCTCTGGCCCCCTCCCAGTTAGGGGGAGTGATGAGCTCTACAGCAGAGTCTCACAACTCAATCGCTGGTTGAAAACTGTTTTCTGCCCCTCCCAAAAGATAGAATTTGTAGATAATTGGCCCTCTTTCTGGGACTCACCCACAAACAGGACCAAGCCTGACCTGCTGAGGAGTGACGGACTCCATCCTAGCTGGAGGGGTGCTCTCATTTTATCTACCAACATAGACAGGGCTCTAACTCCTCTAGCTCCACAATGAAATAGGGTGCAGGCCAGGCAGCAGGCTGTTAGCCAGCCTGCCAGCATAGTGGAGTCTGCCACTAGCACAGTCAGTGTAGTCAGCTCAGCTATCACCATTGAGACCGTGTCTGTGCCTCGACCTAGGTTGGGCAAAACTAAACATGGCGGTGTTCGCCTTAGCAATCTCACTAGGATAAAGACCACCTCCATTCCTGTCATTATTGAAAGAGATCATGATACCTCACATCTCAAAATAGGGCTACTTAATGTTAGATCCCTTACTTCAAAGGCAATTAGAGTCAATGAACTAATCACCGATCATAATCTTGATGTGATTGGCCTGACTGAAACATGGCTTAAGCCTGATGAATTTACTGTGTTAAATGAGGCCTCACCTCCTGGCTACACTAGTGACCATATCCCCCGTGCATCCCGCAAAGGCGGAGGTGTTGCTAACATTTACGATAGCAAATTTCAATTTACAAAAAAAAAAGAAAAAAATAAATGATGACGTTTTCGTCTTTTGAGCTTCTAGTCATGAAATCTATGCAGCCTACTCAGTCACTTTTTATGGCTACTTTACAGGCCTCCTGGGCCATATACAGCGTTCCTCACTGAGTTCCCTGAATTCCTATCGGACCTTGTAGTCATAGCAGATAATATTCTAATCTTTGGTGACTTTAATATTCACATGGAAAAGTCCATGGCGGAGGTCTTTGTGGGCTATACTCAGCCTTGTCTCAGGATGGTAAGTTGGTGGTTGAAGATATCCCTCTAGTGGTGTGGAGGCTGTGCTTTGGCAAAGTGGGTGGGGTTATATCCTTCCTGTTTGGCCCTGTCCGGGGGTGTCCTCGGATGGGGCCACAGTGTCTCCTGACCCATCCTGTCTCAGCCTCCAGTATTTATGCTGCAGTAGTTTATGTGTTGGGGGGCTAGGGTCAGTTTGTTATATCTGGAGTACTTCTCCTGTCCTATTCGGTGTCCTGTGTGAATCTAAGTGTGCATTCTCTAATTCTCTCCTTCTCTCTTTCTCTCTCTCGGAGGACCTGAGCCCTAGGACCATGCCCCAGGACTACCTGACATGATGACTCCTTGCTGTCCCCAGTCCACCTGGCCGTGCTGCTGCTCCAGTTTCAACTGTTCTGCCTTATTATTATTCGACCATGCTGGTCATTTATGAACATTTGAACATCTTGGCCATGTTCTGTTATAATCTCTACCCGGCACAGCCAGAAGAGAACTGGCCATCCCACATATGCTCTCTCTAATTCTCTCTTTCTTTCTCTCTCTCGGAGGACCCGAGCCCTAGGACCATGCCCCAGGAATACCTGACATGATGACTCCTTGCTGTCCCCAGTCCACCTGACTGTGCTGCTGCTCCAGTTTCAACTGTTCTGCCTTATTATTATTCGACCATGCTGGTCATTTATGAACATTTGAACATCTTGGCCATGTTCTGTTATAATCTCCACCCGGCACAGCCAGAAGAGGACTGGCCACCCCACATAGCCTGGTTCCTCTCTAGGTTTCTTCCTAGGTTTTGGCCTTTCTAGGGAGTTTTTCCTAGCCACCGTGCTTCTACACCTGCATTGCTTGCTGTTTGGGGTTTTAGGCTGGGTTTCTGTACAGCACTTTGAGATATCAGCTGATTGCTGATTTACTAAGGGCTATATAAATACATTTGATTTGATTTTGATTTGATCCAACCTGACAGAGCTTGAGAGGATCTGCAGAAAAGAATGAGAGAAACCCCACAAATACAGCTTGTAGTGTCATACCCAAGAAGTCTAGGCTGTAATCGCTGCCAAAAGTGCTTCAACAAAGTACTGAGTAAAGGGTCTGAATACTTATGTAAATGGAATATTACAGTTTATTTTATACATTTGCAAAGATTTCAAAAACCTGTTTTTGCTTTTTCATTATGGGGTATTGTGTGTAGATTGATGAGGGGAAAAAACGATTTAATCCATTTTAGAATAAGGCTGTAAAATGATAAAATGTGGATAAAGTGAAGGGGTCTGAGTACTTTCCGAATGTCCTGTAGTCTAATTTACCCAGCAGTTGTCAAAACTACCAAAATGTGATTATTTTTTACTTTTTTTTTAGAGTAACAATAGTTATTTGGAAAAAATAATATGATTTGTCATTTTAGGCATAGCTCAATTTCTACCTTTTTAAATGCCACATGAGTTCATGAATTGTTTTCAGTGTCCTAATTTTGTTTTGTTTTCTGATTGTTTCAGTTCATGCATTCAACAAGCTTTGGAAGAAGGACTTCCACAGGGCCATCACCTCCAAAGTTCACTCAAAAGGGCAATAGTTCTGAACTGTGTTTGATTTATTTTTTGTTGTTTTAATTAATAAAACACTTTTAATTCTCTTTTTAACTTCCATTGGTTGAAAACTATTGCTCAGTTATCACTTGACTCATGTAAATAATTATGTAGTTGTCCCTTTAAACATCCTAAGGTCATCATCCCCATACTGTTCCCATTTCTCTCATATAAATGTTGTAGATCCATACAAATATTAAATAAACCATTTATTTGGGAAATATGCCGTTTTCCCTTTTCTTCATTAGCATGCTGATTTATTTGAAGTTGTATTGGACTTATTTTTAACTGTTAAAGATGTTGAATACATGTTTAGTATATTTAATACATTTAGCATGTTTAGTTTTTTTTCTCTGTGAAGTAAGTTCATTTAAAGTTGTGATTTTGTTTATGTGAATACATTTCAATGTTTAACACACAGTAACCAAAAACCTGATTTAATTTGCATATTCATACTGAGTTTGCAGCAAACAGAATGTTCGCCACAAGTTTGCCAGAAGTTCACAAGTTGCCGCAATTTTACTTCCGCAATTTGCCACAAAACTTGATGCAAATTTGCCAAAGGTTTGCCACAACTGTTTGCCAGAAGCCTGTTTTTTTTCGGTTAGGGTATTCGGTCACTGTTGCACTATGATATAAAATCTTGTGTCATACAGTAGAACGCTTCAAAGCATTTTTAATGTTGTTTTATTTTTTTATTTGATATCACATTTGATGTGAAATATGGCATTAAAAAGCTGTCATTCGGGATAACTGTTATACCACAATGTAGTGTGTTACTCCGAATGACACATGTATATCTTTATTGTTTGTCACTATTCATAAGCTTTTAGGACCTGGACTTGATATTGTCATGTTTTATTGTTATGTTTTATTCATGACAATGTAAGACATGTGTTGTCTTTATTTATGTTGTTAATTAACAAAAGAGATAGCAATATGGTCATTATTATTTTGTTTTTCTGAGGTTATCAACTCAAATCATAAGGATTTGATCAAGGATTTATAAGTACAGTTTTGATGTTTTAAGGGAAATTCTGTCCTAGATGCCTCTATCCAACAAAGAGAGGGTTGCATGGTTCAGGGCACAGGAGAATGCAGAACCTCTAGGGAAGAGTGGCTTGCAAGCAGGAGAGCAAGGTATTAAAGGATAGAGCAGTTAAAGGAAAGATTCACCCATTTTGAATGTTATTAAGTTTTTGTGCATCTCTGAGCAATGGGGTCATTTCATGTTTTTATGTGTATCTGACCTATTCGCCTTTCAAGCAGGCAGAAATGCAGCCAGTATGATGAGTTTGCATCACATGATGCAAGTGTCACTTCCTCTAAATAATCAGAATGAATCTGAGAACTCAATAAATCTGCCATCAATGTTGACGCTTTTACAGAGGAGATTTTAGTCCTGCAATTTTACATCTAGCTAATGCATTTGGTGCAGTTTTTTTTCCAAGTAAAAAAAAAATGTGTGGCGCCTTAAACAAAGTCCGATCTACTGCAGTGCCGGGTAGGTTTGTCTCACTGTTTGTGTGTTCTGCAGTAGGATTGAATTGATCACCAAAGGCTGTGTATCCTGTGTTAGTGGGTAAGTGAGCATTGTCACAATCAAAACCCAATTGATTTATTTTTAACTAGGCAAGCCAGTTAAGAACACATTTTTATTTACAATGACGGCCTACCCCAGCCAGACAACACTGGGACAATTGTACGCCACCCTACGGCACTCCCAATCACAGCTTGTTGCGACACAGTCTGGAATTGAACCAGGGTCTGTAGTGACACCTCAGTGAGATGCAGTGGCTTAGACCGCTGCGCCACTCGGGAGCCCCAATCCTCAAGTAAGTCATGACGAACTCATTTACAAAACTCTGTTTTGGACGAGACTGACTTAGTGACCAAAATTATCCTATTTACTCATTGTTGTCAATTTTGACACTAGAATAATAAAGTTTCTGACTAATATTGATGCCACATGGGCCGTTTTCTATCAGACAAGTTGCTTATTACCTTCAGTTGCGTTTACGGTACATCTTTGTTGCTGAGATAATCTTTTATGATCATCCAACGTGGAATCTCACAGTAATTAATTTAATTAATTTTCCAGATATATCTCCTTCAAATGTTGATATTTATTTGTTGTCAACCAAACACATGAAATGACCCCATTGCTCAGAGATGCACAAAAACTTAATAACATTCAAAATGAGTGAATCTTTCCTTTAACTGCTCTATCCTTTAATCCTTCGCTAAGCCCCGAACCCGAATTTTGGGCAACCAATCGCAGCACTCCAATGGATAGCAACGGTCGTGTCTTTAACCTCAAACCTGCTCACGTTTAAGTCGCATGAAAGCCAGTGATGGCTATGGCAAAAACAAGTTTTCTTAAAATATATTTTTTGAAATGGCTAAATAATTTACAAGTTCGACTGGAGTACTTGTTACTGTGATTCCTAAAATGCAGAGCTTGTTGATGGAGTATTTATTTTTAAATTGATGGAGTATTTTTTGAAATTATACTTTGTTACATTGTTAGCTAGCTCAGCTGGTTAGCTTGGTCTCAGTCTTGACAACAAAACGTTCCTAATGCTAGCTAGCTAGCCACTTAATATAACTTATTTTCTCAAAATATATGTTTGCCAACTAAATTACAATAGTAATATTATGAATAAAACTCCTATCTGCAGTCGACATCAGGATACGATTTGAGAGCACTAGTTAGCTGCAAAAAGTGGTTATAGCTTTGACTGCATGCTGACATTGAATTCAGAGCCATTCAGTGTCTAGCTACACTACAAACATACTTTTGCCAGGTTCCCGTGAATCAATTATGTTGACACCACAACATTCCCAAGAGTGTCCTGATTAGCAAGGGGTAGTCTGTGTTTTAATTTAATTGTGTATTTAGAAACCATTTGAATGGGGAATTGGGCTTCCCAGGTAAAATGTTGTCCGAGGTCAATTCAATGTTGCTTTTGTAATACAGTAAATAGACAAAAGGCTATCTTACAAACTAATGTAAGATTCAACCTTAAAATGTTGCCACATTTTGAGATTACTGTAACTATAAATGTCTTCTTATGTAATCATATAAAGTGTGCATGTTCAAGGTAGCATGTGTAGGTTGTCACAGGTCTGTGGAGATCTTCACAATTGCTGTAATAATCTGTGCAACATCTCAAACGGTATTGATCACTTGTACTTGTCTATTTAATGTAATCTAAAAGACAATACAGGTCATTTGGTTCTGCTATTAGATGAAGCACAGTGATGACACATTCTGTTGTATAAATAAACAAAATATCTGTAATTGTACACCCATTTGAACTTTGCTGTGCTTTTAAATGGTTGAAAGCACAGTGATAGACATTTGGGTGACAACTTAACCAAAATCAGACATTGTTTGTTCATTGGAATTTGGTTGTGCTTCTAGATGGTTGAAAGCATAATGATAACACAATTGGAAATTCAACAAACTTTTGGCTTTCTCAGTGAGTGAATATAGGTTGCAATGTCATTAATCAACATCTCAACCAAATACTCCTTATGGAATGCCAAACATTGAAAATGACAATGAAGTAGGCAACAACACAAACAGTGTCAGGTATACTCCCTCTCCGGCCTCTAGGTCATCAGGCTGCTGATTATCCCACACACCTGCGCCTCATGACACTCACCTGGACACCATCACCTCCTTGATTATCTTCCCTATATCTGTCACTCCCCTTGGTTCTTTCCTCAGGTTTTATTGACTGTTTCATATCGGTGTGTTGTTTGTGTTTCGTGGTTGTAAAACACCCACTCCCTGTACTGGCTTCCTGACTCTCAGCGCACTTGTTACAAACAGATCTGGGACCAGGCTACCTTCCAGGTTAACCCTGGTCCCCTGCTGTGTTCATACCATAATGACCGCTGTTGCACATTACCCTTAAAACGTCTTATGGCTGCCATCCCGTTAACGGGATAATTTTCATCAACAACAGCTGAATTGCAGAGCGCCACATTCAAATAATATTACTAAAACTATTTATATTCATGAAATCACAAGTGTAATATAGCAAAACACAGCTTAGCCTTTTGTTAATCCACCTGCTGTGTCAGATTTTGAAAATATTCTTTACAGCGAAAGCAATCCAAGCGTTTGTGTAAGTTTACCGATCGCTCGACAAAACATTATGAACTCCTAGCATCAAGTAGCTTTGTCACGAAAATCAGAAAAGCAATCAAATTAATTGTTTACCTTTGATGATCTTCGGATGTTTTCACTCACGAGACTCCCAGTTACACAATAAATGTTCCTTTTGTTCCATAAAAATAATTTTTATATCCAAAATACCTCCGTTTGTTTGGCGCGTTATGTTCAGAAATCCACAGGAAAGAGTGGTCACGACAATGCAGACAAATTCCAAATAGTATCCGTAATGTCCACAGAAACATGTTAACGTTTTTTTATAATCAATCCTCAGGTTGTTTTTAAAATATATAATCGATAATGTATCAACCGCAACTGTCTTTTTCAGTAGGAGATGGAAAGGCAATGGCTGCCCAAACTTTGTTGCGCATTCAAAACGCTACTGGCACCCGGCCATACAATGACGCGATGTTATCTTTCTCGCTAATTTTTCAAAATAAAAGCCTGAAACTATGTCTAAAGACTGTTGACACCTTGAGGAAGCGATAGGAAAATTAATCTGGTTGATATCCCTTTATATGGAGCAAAGGCAGGCTATGGAACATGGAGTTTTCAAAATAGAAGCCACTTCCTGGTTTGATTTTCCTCAGGGTTTCGCCTGCAATATCAGTTCTGTTATACTCACAGACAATATTTTGCCAGTTTTGGAAACTTTAGTGTGTTTTCTATCCAATACTAATAATACTATGCATATATTAGCAACTGAGACTGAGGAGCAGGCCGTTTAGTTTGGGCAACTTATTCATCCAAGCTACTCAATACTGCCCCCCAGCCATAAGAAGTTATTAACATTTGTCCAAAAAATTGGTTTTGATAAAAGGCCTGCTGGCTATATGAACCTTCCAACCGAATATGACGACACCATGGTACCTTAGTTTCATCTGCTTGTGAAAAGAAGAACATCCTGCCAACAACATTTCATCATAGACTAAATAGTTGATATGTGAACTGGTCAAAGGATATGATATAAACCAGGGGTCTCTAACAGGTCGTTCGCGACAGCCCACCTATGAGTAGCTTGCCAAACAATTCTGATGTTTTCATATGTTCCACCGCAAACTCATAAGCAAATCTCACATGTATCAGACACCGCAAGCTCCCAGCTACTATCTAATCAACGCAACATTTACATTATCCCACCACTGGTTAGCCACTGTTGGCTTAAAAAGGCAAACCTAACACAAAATATCTGCCAATTCATTTCCAGCAATATTGTCCCTGTCTGTCTGTGTGGTGCGCGCATTTGTTTATTAATTTGCGATGTCATAACCATCTTGTGGGTTGACAGAAATACATTCCCCAAATCCTTCTCAGTTTAATGTTAACTAAAACGTAGGCGTATGTGGCAGAAGTATATAAGTATTTCTATTATATGTTATTTGCAAACTTTGCCATGAAATGAGGAGTAGCAGTACAGAACCATTGCTACACCGACACATTAGAAGGCACATTCCTCACTAGCTAGATGCCAAATTAAAAGTGTCAGATGTGCAATTACACTCCAAAATCTACTTTTCTTAGTTTTCTTCCAGAACCCCCAAAAAAGTATTCTGATGTGATTTAAGCAGTACTCTGTGAACAATTGTGAAAAATAAAACTGAGAACATAATTTTGGGAAATATACTACATAGTGCACTACTTTATCTTGTACACTATAGACCTGGGTTTCATTGTTTTATTTAAGTCGCTCTCATCCTACGAAAGGTTGGTGACCCCTGATATAATCTATTATACTGTAAACCGGAGTTTGTCATGGTCAATTCTTCTAATAGGGGGAAGAGTTTTTCCTGGTTTTAGTTGACCCGAACAGGGGAACAATTTGTAACGTTTAGTATTTTTGACATTCCACATAAGACATAAGACATTCCAAGACAGAAAAATAATTTTCTCAATGTGGAAGTTCATCGCAGTTAGACAGCTTCCTCTTACTGTGCTATATTAAACAGAGAAGGCTCATCTATCCATTGCTAGTCTCCGACATCTCTCTGACAGCATTATGAAGGAACAACACCGGTAAGGAAAATTACACTTAGATAAAAGAATCAGACATGAAAATAGATATTTCTGAACGTGTGTATTTCTTATGCTTTACACTTAACATCTGTATGCCTTAAAATAATTTTAATTCATGAGTTGAATGGCATTTCGATGACAATTTATGCTCTCTGACTTGAACAATGACCACGGTAGACTATTGTATATTGAGAACTGGGGCCATATCCACAAAGCATCTCAGACTAGAAAATGACTGAGAATGTAGATATTTTCAGGATAGTTTCAGGATAGGTCTAATTCATAACGGGAAACAAGCATATGTATGGCGTGCGCCAAGTTTATACATCTCAATATTTTAGTTTCTTTTCAGAAATGGCGAACGCAGATATTAAATGTGCAATTTACACAACCGTTATAAGGTCCCAGATGAGTTGGATTTTTGACGGGCGGACGGATAAATTAACCAATTAGAAAAGAGCAACATGCGCATGGACCATGGACCAACATTAATCAAATCTAATTTGGTGTCCGTTCTCCACGGATCAGTCTAGACAAAGCCATCACCTAGTTGACAGATATTTAAAAGACCTCATGAGCTGTCCTAACCAGTTAAGAGTAACCAGCAGGTGTCTTGATTATAAAAAGGCAGCAAGTCAGTGGTTCCTGTGACATAGATAAGCAATTTCTTTGGGGTTGAAATAATGTTTTGATATTGCTATATAGTCAACCCATAAATAATATTTATTTTGGGCAAGAAACGTCCTCTCACTGTCAACCTCGTTTATTTTCGGCAAACTTAACATGTGTAAGTATTTGTATGAACATAACAAGATTCAACAGCTGAGACATAAACTGAACAAGTTCCACAGACATGTGACTAACAGAAATTGAATAATGTGTCCATGAACAAGGGGGGGTCAAAATCAAAAGTAACAGTCAGTATCTGGTGTGGCCACCAGCTGCATTAAGTACTGCAGTGCATCTCCTCCTCATGGACTGCACCAGATTTGCCAGTTCTTGCTGTGAGATGTTACCCCACTCTTCCACCAACAAGGCACCTGCAAGTTCCCGGACATTTCTGGGGGGAATGGCCCTAGCCCTCACCCTCCGATCCAACAGGTCCCAGACATGCTCAATGGGATTGAGATCCGGGCTCTTCGCTGGTCATGGCAGAACACTGACATTCCTGTCTTGCAGGGAATCACACACAGAACGAGCAGTATGGCTGGTGGCATCGTCATGCTAGAGGGTCATGTCAGGATGAGCCTGCAGGAAGTGTACCACATGAGGGAGGAGGATGTCTTCCCTGTAACGCACAGAATTGAGATTGCCTGCAATGACAACAAGCTCAGTCCAATGATGCTGTGAAACACCGCCCCAAGCCTTGACGGATCCTCCACCTCCAAATCGATCCCGCTCCAGAGTACAGGCCTCAGTGTAACGCTCATTCCTTTGACGATAAACGGAAATCCGACCATCACCCCTGGTGAGACAAAACCCTGACTTGTCAGTGAAGAGCACTTTTTGCCAGTCCTGTCTGGTCCAGCGACGACAGGTTTGTGCCCATAGTCGACGTTGTTGCTGGTGATGTCTGGTGAGGACCTGCCTTACATCAGGCCTACAAACCCTCAGTCCAGCCTCTCTCAGCATGTTGCGGACAGTCTGAGCCCTGATGGAGGGATTGTGCGTTCCTGGTGTAACTCGGGCAGGTGTTGTTGCCATCCTGTACCTGTCCCGCAGGTGTGATGTTCGATGTACCGATCCGGTGCAGGTGTTACACGTGGTCTGCCACTGCGAGAACGATCAGCTGTCTGTCCTGTCTCCATGTAGCGCTGTCTTAGGAGTCTCGGACATAGCAATTTATTGCCCTGGCCACATCTGCAGTCCTCATGCCTCCTTGCAGCATGCAAGTTCACGCAGATGAGCAGGGACCCTGGGCATCTTTCATTTTGGTGTTTTTCAGAGTCAGTAGAAAGGCCTCTTTAGTGTCCTAAGTTTTCATAACTGTGTGACCTTAATTGCCTACCGTCTGTAAGCTTGTTAGTTTGCTTCTTAACGGCTGTTCCACAGGTGCATGCATGTTCATTAATTGGTTATGGTTCATTGCACAAGCATGGGAAACAGTGTTCAACCCCTTTTCTGTGAAGGTATTTGGGTTTTTCAAATGATCTTTGAAGACAGGGTCCTGAAAAAAAGGGACGTTTCTTTTTTTGTTGCTGAATTTACCTAAACACTTATCACCACTGGGCTAATAAATAATCACTAATGCTTCTTTTGATTTCACCACTGACCTACATCATGTTCTTTCAAGTTATCCCTTTGGAGCACAATATCATGTCATTAAAAAGTATGCATAAATTGGGCATGCCTACAAGTAAAGGTACAAGTTGGGCAATTGAAAGCCTCTGGGGCCTAAGTGTTCGATGGTTAATGATAGAACTTTCAATCGTTTTATGCAACGTTATCGGCAAGTGACTTGATGCCTAGGCCTAAAGCGATTTAGACAGTTGTTGAATGGGATTGAGTGTTGATAAGGGTAACCAAAATACAGCTTTTAACAACCAAACTTGTATGATTCAGTACAATATGCCATCGGGTTGTGAAAAGAAGAATCCTGGCAACAACATTAGCATTTTTTAAAAAGCATTTTAAAAAGACAGATAGAAAGTATTTTGTCTGAATGTGAAAGTTCATCACAGGAAGTTAGACAACTTCCTCTTACTGTGCTATAGGCCTATTACCCAGCAGAGGCCCCTCCGACCACTACTTCTCTCTGACGACTCTCTGACAGCATTATGAAAGAACAACACTTGACAATGACACTTAGATAAAAGAATCAGACATTAAAATAGATACACGACAACACCAGAGGTATGTGGACACCTGCTCATCGAACATCTCATTACAAAATCAGGGGCATTAGTATGGAGTTGATCCCCCTTTGCTACTTTAATAGCCTCTACTCTTCAGGGAAGGCTTTCCACTAAATGTTGGAACATTTCTGCAAGGACTTGCTTCCATTCAGCCACAAGAGCATTAGTGAAGTTGGGCACTGATATTGGGCGACGTTCCAATTCATCCCAAAGGTGCTTAATGGAGTTGAGGTCAGGGCTCTGTGCAGGCCAGTCTAGTTCTTCACCACCAATCTCGACAAACCATTTCTGTATGGACCTCGCTTTGTGCACTGGGGCATTGTCACGCTGAAACAGGAAACAGGCTGAAACGCTGAAACAGGCCTTCCCCAAAGCCCACAAAGTTGGAAGCACAGAATCTTGTAGAATGTCATTGTAGGCTGTAACGTTAATATTTCTCTTCACTGGAACTCAGGGGCCTAGTCCTAACCATGAACAACAGCCCCAGACTGCCAGATGGTGAGGCGTGATTCATCACTCCAGAGAACGCATTTCCACTGCGGCGAGCTTTACACCACTCCAGCTAATGCTTGGCATTACACATTGTGATCATAGGCTTGTGTGCGGTTGCTCGCCTATGGAAATCCATTTCATGAAGCTCCCGACGAACAGTTATTGTGCTGACGTCACTTCCAGAGGTAGTTTGATTTTTAGTTTCAGCACTAGGCGGTTCCATTCTGTGAGCTTGTGTGGCCTACCACTTTGCCATTGTTGCTCCTAGATGTTTCCACCTCACAATAACAGCACTTACATTTGACCGGGGCAGCTCTAGCAAGGCAGAAATTAGACAAACTGACTTGTTGGAATGTTGGCATCCTATGACAGTGCCATGTTGAAAGAAACTGAGCTCTTCAGTACGGGTCATTCTACTGCCCATGTCTGTCTATTTAGATTGCATGGCTGTGTGCTCGATTTTACAGCTGTCAACAATGGGTGTGGCTGAAATAGCCAAATTCATTCATTTGAAGGGGTGTCTACATTCTTATGTTTAGATAGGTTACCTCTGAATGTTTTCCTTATGCTTTACACTTAAAATCTGTATGTGTTAAAATAGGCCTACCTGTGATTCATGAGTTCAATGGCATTTTGATGACAATTTATGCTCTCTGACTTGAACAATGACCACAGTAGGCTATTGTTCGATGTCAGGTCGATCACGAGTTACCAGTCGCTCGCAGCCCACCAATGAGTAGCTCGCCAAACAATTCTGAAAGTACACGCAATTCTCACCGCAAACTGTCATGAACAAATCTCACCCAGTAGCCTATCAGACAGCTCCTATTTAATCAACACAACACTCACATTATCCCATCCCTGGTTAGCCACTAACACAACATATCCGCCAATTCATTTCCAGCAATTTTTGACCCTGTCTGTCTGTGTGGCGCTCGTGCTTGTTTATCACTCCTCGTGTAATTGATGTGCTAACCGTCTTGTGGGTTGACGTAAGTACTTTCCGCAAAACATTCACAATTAAATGTATAAGTAGGCTTACCTGGCAATCGTACATCACGGTTAAGTATATCATTTGCAGTGGCGATTTTAGCCTGTAAATCTTGGTGGGGCAAAAAAAACTAAAAAATGTGGGATGCATGCCAGCAAAGCCACTACACAACAATATTAAACATTACATTAATTGCACTGTAACGGTGACAAACGGTGCCCACAAACTGTTAGGGCCTACATAAAGCTGTGCCAGCAGCAGTCCCAATACCTTACCACTGCTACACCTGGCTTTCAGCTGAGCCTCGTCTGGCAGCGAAACAGTTCATTCAGCCTCATTTACTGCCTTTTAAAATAACATAGCTGATATGGCTGACTTGCTTAAACAAATGTGGTTTCTACTGAGAATTGAGATGTACAAACTACGGCATAAGGGGACGACAAGCGGATAAGAGGCATTTCCATTTCGACATTAATGAGCGAGCTCGGACGGACATAGTCACTATAACTATTTTTTCAGCACTTTTGAAATGTACAGCAACAGAATTCAGAACATGGGCCGTTCTTTTTTCCCACATTGTTTGCAAACTGATGTGTGATATGTATTAATGCCAAAATAACATGCAAAACAGGAAAGCACCCCCCCCACACACAAAAAAAAGTGGGGCTTTGCCCTGACTAACACATGAGGTCTATTTTACATGATATGCCTAAATACTTATAACCACTAGGCTAATAAACACGTTTTTTGAATTATTTAATTACCTACTTTATATTAACTCAAATTATCCATTTGGAGCGCAACATCATGTTGTTAAAATATATGTCTAAATTGACCAAGCCTAAATTGGTCAGTTCATGGCATCTACACAAAAAAAAAAAAGGTTCCTGGAGTGGCCTTTAAGGGTTCTTCAAATTGAAACTGTGGGGGAACCCCTATACATTTTTTCAACGAACCCTATAAAAGGTTTCTTCAAAGAACTAATTTTAATGGATCCTCAAAGAACCTTTTGAAGAACCTTTTGGGGTTAATTTTTGAACTACCCCCCTATTATTAATATTAATAACAATAACATCAATAATACAATATTTGAGTGTTTATTATAATTTTGAGTTGCAAAGCAGAATAGGAACATTCAAATATTAGGTAAACTCCCAGCAGAGAGTCCAACGGGTATATCCTGAAGGCATCCAGTTGGACAACTGACTAGGTATCCCCCTTTCACCTTTCCTCTGGCGTGTTGACGTTAATGTGTTGACGTTCTCCGTATCCATAGTCAGAATGATCTTCCAGTGCATGGTGATCAAACAGGTTTCCTGTTATATTCATCAGAGGTGTAGGGAGGGTAAAGTCTGTGAATCCCAAAAAATAGTAATTATACATGACAGTATTCATACCTTGGTTTTTGTGGTAAATGCGAATGAAAAAAACTGTTGATGATGGTTTTCATACACATACCTTGTCCGTATTGTAGAGGCCTATTGGATTTTCAGTGAAGAGTCAAGGGAGCAGGATGGTACATGCGATCTGCATAACATACCAATAGATATACCTTCGCATGCCTCCTCGTCTGTATACCTGCAGACACAGACACAAAAGTGAGTCGTTCAGTCATCTGCACCCAATACAGCTAGCCTTCAACATATTCTTATAGCCTACATATTCTTACCTCTTTGTTGATTGATATCCATTGAATTGTGTTCATTTTCCGTTTTAGAAAGATTTGCACAAATATTGAAATATAGGTATCATCATAAAACAACATCGATTTAGATCATACATACCTTAAATTGAGGAGATCTTTACATTTTTTATTTAAGCGCCTGCACCTGCTGTCCTTTCAAATTCAAATGTTTCAGTTGGGCAGTTCCTGCAAGAACCCCCACCAACTGAGGAGGTTCCTCCACCTCCAGCGCCAAGAACCCTAAGGTTCTTCAAAGAACTCTGAGCATCTTAGAAGAACCCTTGTTGAACCCCTAATTGTTTGAGTGTAGGGCTTATGTTCACTTTGATTATGTTTGATGAATATTATAGACCTTTCAAATGTTGTATGCAACATTATTTGCAAGTGACATTTCGAGTTGTTAAATGGGAGTGACAAGGGTGTTGATATAATGGTAATTGTCAACATTCTGCTTGTAACAACAATCAGAATTGGTAGAAAAAAAGAAAAGAACGTTTGCATGCCAACATATTAGGCAATAATTAAGAGTTGGCAAAGTGATCGGGACAGTTGAAAATGATATCAAACGTTTTACCATCGCAACATTTGATGTACACTCACATTCACCATGGTTGACTGAGGTGACACAGCTTGCGCTGCCTCATTGCAAGTGTAAGCCATTGGGTGTATTGAATAACACATTCATAAATGTCAAAAAATACAGTCAAAAAATGGAATCCTGTTAAAACCTGTTTTAAGATAAAAAATAAAAAAAACTTCCAGCTCAGAGTAGATTTTAGGATGATGTTAAGATACTGCCCAGACAAACTCATGTTACTGCCAGGAGTAAAATCAACTCATAAAAGTGTTTGTCCTTTATCTAGGAGATAAAAGCTAATATTTAACGCAATTTTTTTTGTTGTTGCTACAAAACTACCGCTATACTTCCATTCATTTTGTATAGGTTAAAGATAGTTTAAACTGACAGATTTTGAAGGGGATATTTTAACTATGTTACTTAGATTGACTCACTGGTCAATGCTTTGTGGATTCCGGGCCCTGACTGCACCATGACGAACCCTTGACAGGTCAATGGCAGGATCATGAGTGGTCTGCTTAAACTTAATCTGAATGGTGTTTTATTTGCCTACAGTGTGATTTTGGATGTGATGCATAGGAACAGTTCAGTCTTGTAAAAATGTGAACTGGTGAATTTTCTGGCAACCAAAGTACTACAGTATGCCTAATACATTTCATAACACTTTTGGTAACTTAAAAGTGTTTAGAAAAGAGTTAGGGAAGCAGGATTGTAGGATTTGTTGTAGCTCAGGAATGCCCAGCATTGTATTGAATGTCCCGCACATTAAATGAAGTCAAGACAGATTTTCAGTTTTTAAAATAGAAAAAGTGCGAGGCTGTCAGCACTCTTTTTTTTGGTTTGGATTCTTTCACATTCTCAACAGTCTTTGAAATGCATAATACTGTATCTTAAAGTAGTCTGTAGCTGTGTGTTACGCCGGTCCCTCCTTTCAGGGAACTGAGATTGTTTTCAGCCCATGAAATACTCATATCCTGTTCCCACAGGTGTCCCATTTACACTTCCTTTCAGAGGCTGCTGTTACTCCTAGTGTCGCTGTGTCTCTCCCCCTCCTGCTCTGGGAGGACCTGGGCTCAGAGGAAACTACCCTGTGATGTCATCTCTCTCAACCATTCACTGGCCTACGACTGCTCGTGCAGGAAGCTACTCCAGGTACCCCACGATATCAGCTGGAATGCCACAGAGCTCGACCTGTCCTCCAACCAAATCAAGACACTCTCCAGCTCCTCGTTCTGGAACCTCCAGAATCTGACTCTGCTAGACCTTAGCTATAACTTCAACCCCCAGGAACATCCATTGAAGATAGAGGACCAAACATTCTCCATGCTGGATCAGCTGGAGGCACTGCTCCTTGACGGTAATGGCCTTTGCACAGTGCCGAGGGGCCTTCCGTCTGGGTTGCAGATTTTGTTTCTCAGGTACAATGACATCAGGACTGTAACACCGGAAGACTTCAGGGATATTCTACGAATTAAAGTCATCCGTTTAAGTGACAACTGCCAAGGGAGTGTCTGTAGTGGGACCCTGGATATTGCAAACCACACTTTTTCCAGCCTCACTAACCTGACAAACCTGACACTGTCTTTTAACAGACTGAAAGTAATCCCTAATTTTCTCCCCGCATCCCTCCAGCTGCTCAAACTCGAACGGAACCAAATCACCCACATTCAACAGCATGACCTGAGTGCACTCACTAATCTGAGCGCTCTAGACCTTTCGGGTAACTGTCCTGTGTGTTCTAACACCCCGTTCCTCTGCTTTCCCTGTAATACACCCAACGGGGCACTACAGATTCACCCAGATGCCTTCAGGAGCCTCTCCCAGCTGCAGGAGCTGAGCCTATCAGGAAACTCCCTAGAGCACCTACAAACATCCTGGTTTGAGAACCTCACCAAATTACACTACCTGTACCTCTCATTTAATCGTCTGGTTGGGGAGATAGCCAATGGGGACTTCCTCTCTGTGCTACCTTTCGTAGAAGTGATGGACTTGTCTTACAATAATGCTGGACAAAATTCCCACAACTTGACCCTCTCAAAGAATTTTTCCAAACTGGCCTCTCTGAAGACATTACACCTAGAAAACTATGTTTTTTCAGCTCTTCACAAAAATCACTTGGAACCACTTTACAGTTTATCTAATCTGTCTGTCCTCAATTTGGGAACCAACTTCATTTATTGGACAGACCTTTCACTTTTTGAAAAGTTCCACAATTTATCCAGTGTTGGCCTCTCAGAGAACAGTCTGACTTTCCTGCCCAAGAGGGTAGATGCCTTGTCTGTGAATGGGTATGGCTGGGGCTATGAGCCAGATATAGACAGGTACGGGCCTTTCATACACAAGGATCAATTCTACCGTCGCCATTTGCCTAACATTAAACCAGAGTGTCTTGCGTACGGTCCAGTGCTCGACCTCAGCAAAAACAACATCTTCCACATAAACCCTGATATGCTGCAGGGCCTGAACAACACAGCTTGTCTCAACCTGTCATCTAACTTCATTGGAGACATGTTCAACGGCAGTGAGTTTGTACATTTCTCCAAGCTGAAGTACTTGGATCTATCCCAGAATAAAGTCTACCTGCGCTATGAGCATGCATTCAGTGAACTGACAGCACTGGAGGTGTTGGACTTGAGTTATAATAAACATTACTTTCTGGTGGCAGGGCTAAACCACAGTTTAGCGTTCCTAGAACACCTGGATTCTCTGAAGGTTCTGAACTTGAGCTGGAATGAGATCAGCACCCTCACTGATAAAACCATGTCAAGCAGCTCCCTGCAAGAATTAAACTTCCAGGGCAACCGCCTGGACATCATGTGGAACGAGGGTCTGGACTTTAATCATCTTTTCAGAGAACTTAATAACCTGACGTCCCTGGATCTGTCATACAACCAGCTCCGCCACATCCCATCTGAGGTATACCACAACTTCCCCAAGGCCCTGAGACACTTGACTCTGAGTAAAAACGGACTTGAGGACTTTAACTGGACGATGCTCACACAACTGCCACATCTGGAGGAGCTGGACTTGAGTAAGAACCACCTGGAGCAGGTGGCCTTAACCGTCTCCACTCTTAACAGTTCACTGAGGCTGCTGGACCTGAGCCATAACAGGATTTCCCAGCTAGCGCCTGGTTTCCTCAGCGGCGCCAGGAGCCTGTATGTGCTGAACCTCAGCTTCAACCTGCTGGAGCTCATCAACCAGACAACGTTTGAAACTGGAGCTGAGAACCACCTCCAGCAGGTGTCACTACAGGGGAACCCGATCCACTGCACCTGTGACTTGCTGGAGTTCCAACTGTGGATGAGGAGTAATGAGGTGGAGATCCCTCTGCTGGCCAGCGGGGTGACGTGCGACATGCCCATGGAGAGGAAGGGCAGGTCTGTGCTGAGTTACGACATAGAGGAATGCGTGAAGGATGACAACGCAATGGCCTTCTGCATCCTCACGTTGTTACTCATCGTTCACGTTCTGTTGGTATCACTCACAGCACACCTCTTTTACTGGGATCTGTCCTATATTCTTGACTACTGTGGGGCCAAGCTGAAGCACCAATGTCTCTTACAGCACACAGCCTGTGTCTACGATGCCTTCGTCATGTATGACACCACAGACCCGCTGGCCTCTGATTGGGTGTTGAACCACCTTAGGGTGGAACTAGAGGAGCACGGAGAGAGGGTTCGCCCACTCTGCCTGGAGGAGCGTGATTGGATGCCAGGGGTGCCTATCATGGATAACCTTTCCAATAGTGTGCGACAGAGCAGGAAAACGGTGTTTGTGCTGACAGAGGGCTTCCTGTCGCGTGGTGTGGTTAAAATGGCCGCCCTGCTGGTGCAGCAGCGGCTGGTTGAGGAGGGTGTGGATGCCATGGTGTTGCTGCTGCTGCAGCCCCAGGTTCTGCGACGCTCACGCATCCTCCACCTGCGCAGACGGCTCTGCAGGCGCAGTGTTCTGGAGTGGCCAGCAACTGCCTGTCCGGCTGCCCAGCGCTGGTTCTGGCACAACCTGAAGAGAGCCATACGGAAAGATCAGCGAGCCACACACGCATCACTACACGGCACATACTTCACTGGGCGGTGAACTCAAGGACATGAAAGGAACTGACCAAAAACAGGAAACCGATCAAAAACATGGCTGAGTTTACTTACCCTCAGCTTAAAGGTCTCCAATTCCTACTCTGCAGTGTTCTAGAATCAGTTCCTAGAGACATGACTGTGTAGTTCCCCTTCACTCACACACACACACACACACACACACACACACACAGACACGCACACACACACACACACACACACACACACACACAGACACGCACACACACACACACACACACACAGACACACACACGCACACACGCACGCACGCACGCACGCACACGCACACACCCACACAATATAGCCTATTATAGCGGCTGCATGGTTTTCTGTACAATCCATAATAGAATATTAGGCCTTGATTTCTGTTTTTCCTGTGAAGGATTATATTATCAATGGTCACATTAGCTTCTCTGTGAAAATGCCTGCCTCATCTACAGTACAATATAGTAAATCATGTGACTCTGTTTACTGTTGATGTACGTGACCTCATCTATACCTGGTAAGAAAACAGTATTATGATCCTATTTTGTCTACATTCAGATGTTTTTGACAGGTGTAAACCAGTCTACCGACAAGTTAATAAACTTAGTTACAATGGTTTCCTGTGGGAGGACAATCTTACTGATCTCAACCACTGGGTGGCAGAGTAACTCCTGATTCGTGTGTTCAGGACTGACATGATGTACACACCACTAGTTCCATATCAGTGGCTTCTCCTACAGTATCACCCGACTCTGGAAGGCAGTGTTCTCCATCCCTGGTCCTAGAGACCCACAGGGTGCGCAGGCTTGAGTGAGTCATACTTTACAAAGTGTATCGATATCAGAATGATTTATTATCACCAAATGCAGAAATGCAGACTAGGGCCAAGATGGCGCCGACAGACATGGCAGCTCTGCTTCTAACTCCTAAGCAACTTTGCAATAATGTTTGTATTTTTTTGGTATGTTATACAAGCATTTCGCTACACCCGCAATAACATCTGCTAAATATGTGTATGTGACCAATATTTTGGGGATTTGATTTGACAAACATACACAGTACACATGTATATGATCTTTGATATAAATACATACTCTTCGTTATACACATACAGAAGACACATTCACGTACATTTGTATATATCTCTGTAGAAATCTTTATTTAAAAACCTTGTTATTATAACTGGCAACATAGTCCTGGAGGCTAGTGTGTGTCCCTGTGCTGATCTTGTCCAGGTGTCCAGGTATCCAGGTATCTAGTCGGAGGAAAGAACACACGTCTCCAGAAGGGAATCTTTCTATTTTAACAATCCAGACTGTTATGTGTTATGTTATACCATCACCTACTATATGTCTATGGCCAATTTAGAACGGTTGACTAAATCAGTCAGTGGTTCCCAATTCTCTCCTCAGGGACCCCCAGCTGTTCCAGAGGTAATTCACATTCAATTTGCCAATCAACAAAATAACACTGTGGAATTTTAACAATATAATATGACTGACAAGAATAAAAAAAAAAAAACCCTGAGAAATGTTCTTTATAGAACCATTCTCTGTAAAGGTTATATAAAGAACCATAAAAAAAGGGTACTATATAACCCCAAAAAAGGTTGTAACCATAGTGGAACCCTTTTTGGTGCTGTATAGAACCTTTTTAAATGGTTCTTTATACAATAGAACCTTAGGAAAGGTTTCTTTATAGCACCATACAGGTTCCATTTAGAACCTTATGAGCATGGTTCTTTATTGAACCTTCAAAAAAGGGTTCTATATAGCACCAAAACGGGTTCCGCTGTGGCTACAACCCAAGAACCCCTATCGGGTACTATTTAGAACACATTTTGTTGTGTGTATAACTAGGTTTCCATTCAATTGGCAACATATTTTCATGTGAATATAAAACAAGACACGAGATCTTCAGTTTCTTGGCAGTTTCTCGCATGGAATAGCCTTCATTTCTCAAGAAAGTTCTTTGTTTCTGGCCATTTTGAGCCTGTAATCGAACCCACAAATGCTGATGCTCCAGATACACAACTCTTCTAAAGGTGACCAGTTTTATAGCTTTTAAGAACAACAGTTTTCAGCTGTGCTAACATAATTGCAAAAATGTTTTCTAATGATCAATTATCCTTTGAAAATGCTAAACTTGGATTAGCGAACACAACGTGCCATTGGAAAACAGTACTGATGGTTGCTTATAATGGGCCTCTGGCTATGTACAGTGCCTTGCGAAAGTATTCGGCCCCCTTGAACTTTGCGACCTTTTGCCACATTTCAGGCTTCAAACATAAAGATATAAAACTGTATTTTTTTGTGAAGAATCAACAACAAGTGGGACACAATCATGAAGTGGAACGACATTTATTGGATATTTAAAACTTTTTTAACAAATCAAAAACTGAAAAATTGGGCGTGCAAAATTATTCAGCCCCCTTAAGTTAATACTTTGTAGCGCCACCTTTTGCTGCGATTACAGCTGTAAGTCGCTTGGGGTATGTCTCTATCAGTTTTGCACATCGAGAGACTGACATTTTTTCCCATTCCTCCTTGCAAAACAGCTCGAGCTCAGTGAGGTTGGATGGAGAGCATTTGTGAACAGCAGTTTTCAGTTCTTTCCACAGATTCTCGATTGGATTCAGGTCTGGACTTTGACTTGGCCATTCTAACACCTGGATATGTTTATTTTTGAACCATTCCATTGTAGATTTTGCTTTATGTTTTGGATCATTGTCTTGTTGGAAGACAAATCTCCGTCCCAGTCTCAGGTCTTTTGCAGACTCCATCAGGTTTTCTTCCAGAATGGTCCTGTATTTGGCTCCATCCATCTTCCCATCAATTTTAACCATCTTCCCTGTCCCTGCTGAAGAAAAGCAGGCCCAAACCATGATGCTGCCACCACCATGTTTGACAGTGGGGATGGTGTGTTCAGCTGTGTTGCTTTTATGCCAAACATAACGTTTTGCATTGTTGCCAAGAAGTTCAATTTTGGTTTCATCTGACCAGAGCACCTGCTTCCACATGTTTGGTGTGTCTCCCAGGTGGCTTGTGGCAAACTTTAAACAACACTTTTAATGGATATCTTTAAGAAATGGCTTTCTTCTTGCCACTCTTCCATAAAGGCCAGATTTGTGCAATAAACGGCTGATTGTTGTCCTATGGACAGAGTCTCCCACCTCAGCTGTAGATCTCTGCAGTTCATCCAGAGTGATCATGGGCCTCTTGGCTGCATCTCTGATCAGTCTTCTCCTTGTATGAGCTGAAAGTTTAGAGGGACGACCAGGTCTTGGTAGATTTGCAGTGGTCTGATACTCCTTCCATTTCAATATTATCGCTTGCACAGTGCTCCTTGGGATGTTTAAAGCTTGGGAAATCTTTTTGTATCCAAATCCGGCTTTAAACTTCTTCACAACAGTATCTCGGACCTGCCTGGTGTGTTCCTTGTTCTTCATGATGCTCTCTGCGCTTTTAACGGACCTCTGAGACTATCACAGTGCAGGTGCATTTATACGGAGACTTGATTACACACAGGTGGATTGTATTTATCATCATTAGTCATTTAGGTCAACATTGGATCATTCAGAGATCCTCACTGAACTTCTGGAGAGAGTTTGCTGCACTGAAAGTAAAGGGGCTGAATAATTTTGCACGCCCAATTTTTCAGTTTTTGATTTGTTAAAAAAGTTTGAAATATCCAATAAATGTCGTTCCACTTCATGATTGTGTCCCACTTGTTGTTGATTCTTCACAAAAAAAATACAGTTTTATATCTTTATGTTTGAAGCCTGAAATGTGGCAAAAGGTCGCAAAGTTCAAGGGGGCCGAATACTTTCGCAAGGCACTGTAGATATTCTATAAAGAATCTGCCATTTCCGGCTACAATAGTCATTTACAACATTAACAAGGACATTTCTAAGTGACACCAAACTTTTGAATGGTAGTGTACATATGAGATGAGTAATGTAATATATGCAAACATTATTAAAGTGGCATTATTTAAAGTGACTAGTGATCCATTTATTAAAGTAGCCAATGATTTGAGTCTTTGTGTTGGCAGCAACCTCTCTGAGTTAGTGATTGCTGTTTAACAGTCTGATGGCCTTGAGATAGAAGCTGTTTTTCAGTTTCTCTGTCCCAGCATTGATGCACCTGTACTGACCTCACCTTCTGGATGGTAGCAAGGTGAACAGGCAATGGCTCGGGTGGTTGTTGTCTTTGATGATATTTTTGGCCTTCCTGTGACATTGGGTGCTGTCGGTGTCCTGGAGGGCAGGTAGTTTGCCCCTGGTGATGCGTTGTGCAGACCGCACCACCCTCGGGAGAGCCTTGCGTTTGAGGGCGGTGCAGTTGCCGTACCAGGCAGTGATACAGCCCGACAGGATGCTTTCAATTGTGCATCTGTAAAAGTTTGTCAGGGTTTTAGGTGACAAGACACATTTCTTCAGCCTCCTGAGGTTGAAGAGGCGCTGTTGCGCCTTCTTCACTACACTGTCTGTGTGGGTGAACTATTTCAGTTGCTCTGTGATGTCATTGCCGAGGAACTTAAAACTTTCCACCTTCTCTACTACTGTCCCGTCAATGTGGATAGGGGGGTGCTCCCTCTACTGTTTCCTGCAGTCCACAATCATCTCCTTTGTTTTGTTGACATTGGGTGAGAGGTTGTTTTCCTGACACCACACTCCAAGTGCTCTCCCCTCCTCCCTGTAGGCCGTCTCGTCGTTATTGGTAATCAAGCACACTACTGTTGTGTTTTCTGAAAACTTAATGATTGAGTTGGAGGCATGCATGGCCACACAGTCATGGGTGAACAGGGAGTACATTTGGGCCCCAGTGTTGAGGATCAGCGACGTGGAGATGTTGTTTCCTACATTCACCACCTGGGGGCGGCCTATCAGGAAGTCCAGGACCCAGTTGCAGAGGGCGGGGTTGAGACCCAGGGCCTCAAGCTTAATGATGAGCTTGGAGGGTACTATGGTGTTGAATGCTGAGCTGTAGTCAATGAACAGCATTCTTACATAGGTATTCCTCTTGCCCAGATAGGATAGGGCAGTGTGCAGTGTAATGGAGATTGCATCGTCTGTGGACCTGTTGGGGCAGTATGCAAACTGAAGTGGGTCTAGGGTGGCAGGTAAGGTGGAGGTGATATGATCCTTCTCTCAAAGCACTTCATGATGACAGAAGTGATTGATACGGGGAGATAGTCATTTACAGTGCCTTGCGAAAGTATTCGGCCCCCTTGAACTTTGCGACCTTTTTTCACATTTCAGGCTTCAAACATAAAGATATAAAACTGTATTTTTTTGTGAAGAATCAACAACAAGTGGGACACAATCATGAAGTGGAACGACATTTATTGGATATTTAAAACTTTTTTAACAAATCAAAAACTGAAAAATTGGGCGTGCAAAATTATTCAGCCCCCTTAAGTTAATACTTTGTAGCGCCACCTTTTGCTGCGATTACAGCTGTAAGTCGCTTCTGGTATGTCTCTATCAGTTTTGCACATCGAGAGACTGACATTTTTTCCCATTCCTCCTTGCAAAACAGCTCGAGCTCAGTGAGGTTGGATGGAGAGCATTAGTGAACAGCAGTTTTCAGTTCTTTCCACAGATTCTCGATTGGATTCTGGTCTGGACTTTGACTTGGCCATTCTAACACCTGGATATGTTTATTTTTGAACCATTCCATTGTAGATTTTGCTTTATGTTTTGGATCATTGTCTTGTCATCAATTTTAACCATCTTCCCTGTCCCTGCTCAAGAAAAGCAGGCCCAAACCATGATGCTGCCACCACCATGTTTGACAGTGGGGATGGTGTGTTCAGGGTGATGAGCTGTGTTGCTTTTACGCCAAACATAACGTTTTGCATTGTTGCCAAAAAGTTCCATTTTGGTTTCATCTGACCAGAGCACCTTCTTCCACATGTTTGGTGTGTCTCCCAGGTGGCTTGTGGCAAACTTTAAACAACACTTTTTATGGATATCTTTAAGAAATGGCTTTCTTCTTGCCACTCTTCCATAAAGGCCAGATTTGTGCAATAAACGGCTGATTGTTGTCCTATGGACAGAGTCTCCCACCTCAGCTGTAGATCTCTGCAGTTCATCCAGAGTGATCATGGGCCTCTTGGCTGCATCTCTGATCAGTCTTCTCCTTGTATGAGCTGAAAGTTTAGAGGGACGACCAGGTCTTGGTAGATTTGCAGTGGTCTGATACTCCTTCCATTTCAATATTATCGCTTGCACAGTGCTCCTTGGGATGTTTAAAGCTTGGGAAATCTTTTTGTATCCAAATCCGGCTTTAAACTTCTTCACAACAGTATCTCGGACCTGCCTGGTGTGTTCCTTGTTCTTCATGATGCTCTCTGCGCTTTTAACGGACCTCTGAGACTATCACAGTGCAGGTGCATTTATACGGAGACTTGATTACACACAGGTGGATGGTATTTATCATCATTAGTCATTTAGGTCAACATTGGATCATTCAGAGATCCTCACTGAACTTCTGGAGAGAGTTTGCTGCACTGAAAGTAAAGGGGCTGAATAATTTTGCACGCCCAATTTTTCAGTTTTTGATTTGTTAAAAAAGTTTGAAATATCCAATAAATGTCGTTCCACTTCATGATTGTGTCCCACTTGTTGTTGATTCTTCACAAAAAAGTACAGTTTTATATCTTTATGTTTGAAGCCTGAAATGTGGCAAAAGGTCGCAAAGTTCAAGGGGGCCAAATACTTTCGCAAGGCACTATAGTTCAGTTATCTTTGCCTTCTTGGGTACAGGAACAATGGTGGCCATCTTGAAGCTTGTAGGGACGGCAGACTGGGGTAGAGAATGAATTAATGAATATATCCGTAAACACACCAGCTGGTCTGCACATGCTCTGAGGACGCAGCTAGGTATGCTGTCTGGGCCAGTAGCCTTGCGAGGGTTAACATGTTTAAATGTGTTACTCACGTCGGCCACGGAAAAGGTGAGGGGGCCCCGTAGTCATTGGTAGCGGGCCACGTCAGTGACACTGTTTTATCCTCAAAGCGGGCAAATAAGGTGTTTAGTTTGTCTGGAAGCAAGACGTCGGTGTCCGTGACTTGGCTGGTTTTCTTTTGTAATCCGTAATTGCCTGTCGACCCTGCCACATAGGTCTTATGTCTGAGCCGTTGAATTGCGACTCCACTTTGTCCCTATACCGACATTTTGCTTGTTTGATTGCCTTGCGGTGGGAATAACTACACTGTTTATATTCGGCCATATTCCCAGTCATCTTTCCATGGTTAAATGCGGGGGTTCGCGCTTTCAGTTTTGCGCGAATGCCGCCATCTATCCACAGTTTCTGGTTAGGGTAGGTTTTAATAGTCACAGTGGGAACAACATCTCCAATGCACTTTCTTATAAACTCACTCACCGAGTTTGCGTATACATCAATGTTATTGAGGCTCTGAGGTTGCCATAACATTTCCCAGTCCACGTGATCAAAACAATCTTGAAGCGCAGATTACGATTGGTCAGACCAGCGTTGAATGGCTCTAGTCATGGGTACATCCCGTTTGAGTTTCTGCCTATAGGACGGTAGGAGCAAAATGGAGTCGTGATCAGATTTGCCGAAGGGAGGCCAGGAAAGGGCCTTGTATGCATCGCGGAAGTTAGAGTAGCAGTGATCCAGTGTATTGCCTGCGCAAGTGCTGCAATCAATATGCTGATAGAATTTAGGTAGCCTTGTTCTCAAATTTGCTTTGTTAAAATCCCCAGCTACAAAAAATGAAGCCTCAGGATATATGGTTTCCAGTTTACATAGAGTCCAGTGAAGTTCCTTGAGGGCCGTTGTGGTATCTGCTTGAGGGGGGATATACACAGCTGTGACAAAAACTGACGGGAATTCTTTTGGGAGACAATATGGTCTGCATTTGATTGTAAGGAATTCTAGGTGAACAGAAGGACTTGAGTTCTGTATGTTGTTATGATTACACCATGAGTCGTTAATCACGAAGCATACACCCCCATCCCTCTTCTTCCCAGAGAGGTTTATTTATGTCGGCGTGAAGCATGAAGAAACCTGGTGGCTGTACCAACTCTGACAACATATCCTGAGAGAGCCATACTTCCGTGAAACAGAGAATGTTACAATCTCTGATGTCTCTCTGGAAGGCAACCCTTGCCCTAATTTAGTCCACCTTGTTGTCTAGAGACTGGACATTGGCGACTAATATTAATATACTCGTAAGAGGTGAGTGGTGTGCTCACCTTCGAAGCCTGACCAGGAGGCCGCTCCGTCTACTTCTTCTGCGGCAACGTTTTTTGGGTCGGCCTCTGGGATTAGATTCAATGTCCTGGGTGGTGGTCAGAACAAAGGATCCGCTTCGGGAAAGTTGTATTCCTGGTCGTAATGTTGGCAAGTTGACGTCGCTCTTATATCCAATAGTTCCTTCTGGCTGTATGTAATAACCCTTAACATTGTCTGGGCATTCTGACAATGTAAGAAAAAACGAAATACTGCAGTTTCCTAAGGACTCGAAGCGAGGCGACCAGTTGCCATCTTGCAATATTGGTTGCCATCTTGCAATATTTGCGCATAAAGGCGTTTCCATCGCCATTTCTTCAATAATTAACTTTACCGACACAAAAAGATCCTACCATGTCGAAAGAACACATGATCTCTCTGCATTTATAAACCTGTTTCCATCACAGCTGTTGTGATTTTTTTAAAATTAATACGATATGACTTTACTCGCATAAAAACTGTAGATGTAAACGTGGTTTATGAAGCAGAGAGAACAGCACACCCAGAGCCATATATTTAGATTATGGCTCTGTGCACGTAGCGCCACCCCATTAGCAGGAAATCTTCCCACGATCCTTCCGCCTCTGAGCACACCCACAGTAAGACTCTCTATACAAATGATTTTTGCTCCAGTTACATGGTCTTTATATACTGTTTCAGGCAGACCATACAGAATTCCTTCAGCATCAGGCATAAACAGTCACAGCGGTACAACAATAATTTATGAACATGGTCTATGCAGACAGAGACAGAAAATTAAACATTACAAATGTATTTCACCAACATTATCAGAGGATGATCTCATGATTTTGGCTTCAGCCGACCGAGCTCATGTTGTAAACCTGCTATTCCTCTAATGATTCTTTATTAAAACAAAGCATATACTTTTCCAGGTGTGAGTCTCTGTCCTCTTCATTTCATCAGGTACTTTTTGTGGACACCACCAACGTGTGCAGTGACCTCACTCTATGGTAAACCTGTGGTCATAAACCTTTCACGGACGTGTTCTCCGATAAGAGCACACTGTCAGTTCACATTCAACCCATGATCAGCCAATGAATGTTTATAAACACACACATCACAGGTTAAACTCCCGATCAGGTAAAATCACATGAGAACCAGGACGAAAACTTGGATGGAGTTGATGTTAAAGAAAAATACTATTCTTGGGATAAATGCAAATACACTGTCAACAAGCCTTTGTACTGACTTTGGGATGCGACACACACTCATGCAACACACACAATGACTATCCACTCCACATATCACATACATAAATGCCCTTTCTCACAGGTTCAGATTCATGCGAGACACTGACATTGTAAAATAACCTTTAGCATTCTAAGTTAGAATGCATTGACTCCCTAGATGATTCTGCTAGCAGTCCAAGTTCAGTCAAATCAAATAAAATTTTATTTGTCACATGCGCCGAATACAAGTGTAGACTTTACCGTGAAATGCTTACTTACAAGCCCTTAACCAACAGTGCAGTTCAAGAAGAAAATATTTACCAAGTAGACTAAAGTAAAAAGTAATAATAAAAGTAACACAATAACAAAAACGAGTATATACAGGGGGCACCGGTACTGAGTCAGTGTGCAGGGGCTAGTTGAGGTCGTCTGTACATGTAGGTGGGGGCGAAGTGGCTATGCATGGGTAACAAACAAACAGCGAGTGTACAAAAGGGAGGGGGGTGGTCAATGTAAATTTTCCAGTGGCGATTTTATGAATTGTTCAGCAGTCTTATGGCTTGGGGGTAGAAGCTGACTTTTGAGACTTTCGGTCCTAGATTTGGTGCTCAAGTACTGCTTGCCGTGCAGTAGCAGAGAAAACGAGTCTATAACTTGGGTGGCTGGAGTCTGGGTGGGAAAGGTTTTGTAGTGCCCTCTTCACAACTGTCTTGGTATGGTTGGACCATTATAGTTCGCTGGTGATGTGGACACCAAGGAACTTGAAACTCTCGAACCGCTCCACTACAGCCCCATGGATGTTAATGTGGGCCTGTTCGGCCCGCCTTTTCCTGTAGTCCACGATCAGCTCCTTGGTCTTGCTCACATTGAGGGAGACATTGTTGTCCTGGCACCACTCTGACAGTTCTCTGACCTCCTCCCTATATGCTGTCTCATCGTTGTCGGTGATCAGACCTACCACTGTTGTGTTGTCAGCAAACTTAACGATAGTGTTTGAGTCGTGTTTGGCCACGCAGTCGTGGGAGAAAAGGGAAAACAGGAGAGGACTAAGTACACACCCCTGAGGGGCCCCAGTGTTAAAGATCAGTGTGGCAGACGTTGTTGTTGCCTCCTCTTACCACCTGGGGGCGGCCTGTCAGGAAGTCCAGGATCCAGTTGCAGAGAGAGGTGTTCAGTCCTAGAGTCCTTAGCTTAGTGATAAGCTTCGTGGGCACTATGGGTCTATGGTGTCCGGGAGGATGCTGTTGATGTGAGCTATGACCAGCCTTTCAAAGCACTTCATGGCTACCAAAGTGCCACGGGGCGATAATCATTTAGGCAGGTTACCTTTGCTTCCTTGGGCACAGGGACTATGGTGGTCTGCTTGAAACATGTAGGTATTACAGACTCGGTCAAGGAGAGGTTGAAAATGTCAGTGAAGACACTTGACAGTTGGTCCGCGCATGCTTTGAGTACACGTCCTGGTAATCCGTCTGGCCCAGCGGATTTGTGAATGTTGACCTGTTTAAAGGTTTTGTTCACATCGGCTACTGAACAGCTGGTGCTCTCGTGCATGCTTCAGTGTTGCTTGCCTCGAGGCAAGCATGAAAGGTATTTAGCTCATCTGGTAGGCTCGCGTCACCGGGCAGCTCGCGTCTGGGTTTCCCTTTGTCGTCCGTAATAGTTTTCAAGCCCTGCCACATCTGACGAGCGTCTGAGCCGGTGTAGTAGGATTCAATCTTAATCCTGTATTGATGCTTTCCTTGTTTGATGGTTCGTCTTGACGGCATAGCAGGATTTCTTATAAGTATCCTGATTAGTCTCCCGCTCCTTGAAAGCGGCAGCTCTAGCCTTTAGCTCGATTTTTAAAATGTACATGTTTTTTTTTACCTTTATTTAGCTAGGCAGGTCAGTTAAGACAAAGTTCTCATTTTCAATGACGGCCTAGGAACAGTGGGTTAACTTCCTTGTTCTGGGGCAGAACGACATATTTGTATCTTGTCAGCTCGGGGATTGGATCTTGCAACCTTTCGGTTACTAGTCCAACGCTCTAACCACTAGGCTACGCTGCCGCCCCGATGCGGATGTTGCCTGTAATCCATGGCTACTGGTTGGGATGTGTACGTACAGTCATCAATGCACTTATTGATGAAGCCGATGACTGAGGTGGTGTATTCCTCAATGGCATTGGATGAATCGTGGAACATATTCCAGTCTGTGCTAGCAAAACAGTCCTGTAGTGTAGCATCTGCGTCATCTGACCACTTCCGTATTGAGCGAGTCACTGGTGCTTCCTGCTTTAGTTTTTGCTTGTAAGCAGGAATCAGGAGGATATAATTATGGTCAGATTTGCCAAATGGAGGGCGGGGGAGAGCTTTGTATGCATCTCTGTGTGTGGAGTAAAGGCGGTCTAGGATTGCACATGTGACATGCGGATAAAAATGGGGTAAAACTGATTTAAGTTTGCCTGCATTAAAGTCCCCGGCAACTAGGAGCTAGGTTTTACCAGAGGTAGCGTCTATGTTCTGCCGGTGCATGGAAAATCCTGCTAGCTCTATATTGTCTGTATCTTCGTTCAGCCACGTCTCGGTGAAACATAAGATGTTACAGTTTTTAATGTCCCGTTGGTAGGATAATCTTTATCGTAGGTCGCCAATTTTATTGTCCATTGATTGCACGTTAGCGAGAAGAATGGAAGGCAGTGGGAGTTAACTCGTTCACCTCCGGATTCTCAGAAGGATCCCCGATCTGCGGCCCCTTTTCCGGCGTCTTTTTTTCAAGCAAAAGGCGTGGATCTGGGCCTGTTCCAGTGAAAGCAGGATATCCTTCTCGTCGGACCTGTTAAAGGAAACAGTTTCTTCCAGACTGAGGTGAGCAATCGCTTTTCTGATGTCCAGAAGGTATTTTCGGTCATAAGAGACGGTAGCAGTAACATGTACACAATAAGTTTAAAAAATAAGTTACAAAAAAGGCACAAAAAATAACAAAATAGCACAATTGGTTGGGAGAATGTAAAACGTCAGCCATGTTCTTCGGGGTATTCAATGGCAGATGCTCATATAAAAAACGTGTCTGGACCAAAGAAACAGAAGTTCTACAAGACGACTCACTGCTCTCTGTACGTTAAAAACAAACCTGCAGAAATGCAGACTAGGGCCAAGATGGCGCCAATAGCAACTTTGAAGTATTTCTTTCTGTTATACAAGCATTTCGATACTCGCAAAAACATCTGCTAAATATGTGTATGTGACCAATATTTTGGGGATTTGATTTGACAAACATACACAGTACACACGTATATGATCTTTGATATAAATACATACTCTTTGTTATACACATACATATATTTGTATATATCTCTGTAGAAATCTTTATTAAAAACTATGTTTTTATAACTGGCAACATAGTCCTGGAAGCTAGTGTGTGTCCCTGTGCTGATCTTGTACAGGTGTCCAGGTATCTAGTCGGAGGAAAGCACACGTCTCCAGAAGGGAGTCTTTCCATTTTAAAAATTCAGAAGTGTTTGGACCCGTTTTATAAAATGATATTGTGACCAAACAAAGAAAAGGAGTAAAAAAAACATACACTGTTTTCTCTTTGTGCTGTGACTTCCACAATAACTAAAACATACACTGTGTTCTCTTTGTGCTGTGACTTCCACAATAACTAAAACATACACTGTGTTCTCTTTGTGCTGTGACTTCCACAATAACTAAAACATACACTGTGTTCTCTTTGTGCTGTGACTTCCACAATAACTAAAACATACACTGTTTTCTCTTTGTGCTGTGACTTCCACAATAACTAAAACATACACTGTGTTCTCTTTGTGCTGTGACTTCCACAATAACTAAAACATACACTGTGTTCTCTTTGTGCTGTGACTTCCACAATAACTAAAACATACACTGTGTTCTCTTTGTGCTGTGACTTCCACAATAACTAAAACATACACTGTGTTCTCTTTGTGCTGTGACTTCCACAATAACTAAAACATACACTGTGTTCTCTTTGTGCTGTGACTTCCACAATAACTAAAACATACACTGTGTTCTCTTTGTGCTGTGACTTCCACAATAACTAAAACATACACTGTGTTCTCTTTGTGCTGTGACTTCCACAATAACTAAAACATACTAAATAAAACTAGCACTAGTCTTAATCGTAATGATGAAATATTCATAATGTAAAAAAATTCTATACTATTTGTTTTACAATGTTTACAGTTGCGTACCCTATTTACAAAGTATGGGGGAGTTGAAAATCCCTCAGAGACAGAGTCCAGTGTGTGTGTGTGTGTGTGTGTGTGTGTCTAGCCAGGGTTGGTCTTCTTTCGTTTGCTGGGGCTCTGTCCTGGATCGAACTTCAGCTCCCGATACTGCATCTGTCAAATACACAGTCGGAGTTAAACACACGCACGCACGCACGCACGCACGCACGCACGCACGCACACACACACACACACACGTACAACTAACCTTGTGGGGATACACAATTCAAAATTGTATTTTCCCTAACCCTAAAACATAACCTTAACTCTAACCCTAGCTCCTAACCCTAACCTTAACTCTAACCCTAGCTCCTAACCCTAACCTTAACTCTAACCCTAGCTCCTAACCCTAACCTTAACTCTAACCCTAGCTCCTAGCCCTAACCTTAAATCTAACCCTAGCTCCTAACCCTAGCTCCTAACCCTAGCTCCTAACCCTAACCCTAAAACATAACCTTAAAACTAACCCTAGCTCCTAACCCTAACCTTAACTCTAACCCTAGCTCCTAACCCTAACCTTAACTCTAACCCTAGCTCCTAACCCTAACCCTAAAACATAACCTTAACTCTAACCCTAGCTCCTAATCCTAACCTTAACTCTAACCCTAGCTCCTAACCCTAACCCTAAAACATAACCTTAACTCTAACCCTAGCTCCTAACCCTAACCTTAACTCTAACCCTAGCTCCTAACCTTAAAACATAACCTTAACTCTAACCCTAGCTCCTAACCCTAACCTTAACTCTAACCCTAGCTCCTAACCCTAACCTTAACTCTAACCCTAGCTCCTAACCCTAACCTTAACTCTAACCCTAGCTCCTAACCCTAACCTTAACTCTAACCCTAGCTCCTAACCCTAACCTTAACTCTAACCCTAGCTCCTAACCCTAACCTTAACTCTAACCCTAGCTCCTAACCCTAACCTTAACTCTAACCCTAGCTCCTAACCTTAACTCTAACCCTAGCTCCTAACCCTAACCTTAACTCTAACCCTAGCTCCTAACCCTAACCTTAACTCTAACCCTAGCTCCTAACCTTAAAACATAACCTTAACTCTAACCCTAGCTCCTAACCCTAACCTTAACTCTAACCCTAGCTCCTAACCCTAACCTTAACTCTAACCCTAGCTCCTAACCCTAACCTTAACTCTAACCCTAGCTCCTAACCCTAACCTTAACTCTAACCCTAGCTCCTAACCCTAACCTTAACTCTAACCCTAGCTCCTAACCCTAACCTTAACTCTAACCCTAGCTCCTAACCCTAACCTTAACTCTAACCCTAGCTCCTAACCCTAACCTTAACTCTAACCCTAGCTCCTAACCTTAACTCTAACCCTAGCTCCTAACCCTAACCTTAACTCTAACCCTAGCTCCTAACCCTAACCTTAACTCTAACCCTAGCTCCTAACCCTAACCTTACTCTAACCCTAGCTCCTAACCCTAACCTTAACTCTAACCCTAGCTCCTAACCCTAACCTTAACTCTAACCCTAGCCCTAACCTTAACTCTAACCCTAGCTCCTAACCCTAACCCTAACTCTAACCCTAGCTCCTAACCCTAACCTTAACTCTAACCCTAGCTCCTAACCCTAACCTTAACTCTAACCCTAGCTCCTAACCCTAACCTTAACTCTAACCCTAGCTCCTAACCCTAACCTTAACTCTAACCCTAGCTCCTAACCCTAACCTTAACTCTAACCCTAGCTCCTAACCCTAACCTTAACTCTAACCCTAGCTCCTAACCCTAACCTTAAAACATAACCTTAACTTAACCCTAGCTCCTAACCCTAACCTTAACTCTAACCCTAGCTCCTAACCCTAACCTTAACTCTAACCCTAGCTCCTAACCCTAACCTTAACTCTAACCCTAGCTCCTAACCCTAACCTTAACTCTAACCCTAGCTCCTAACCCTAACCTTAACTCTAACCCTAGCTCCTAACCCTAACCTTAACTCTAACCCTAGCTCCTAACCCTAACCTTAACTCTAACCCTAGCTCCTAACCCTAACCTTAACTCTAACCCTAGCTCCTAACCCTAACCTTAACTCTAACCCTAGCTCCTAACCCTAACCTTAACTCTAACCCTAGCTCCTAACCCTAACCTTAACTCTAACCCTAGCTCCTAACCTTAACTCTAACCCTAGCTCCTAACCCTAACCTTAACTCTAATCCTAGCTCCTACCCCTAACCTTAACTCTAACCCTAGCTCCTAACCCTAACCTTAAAACATAACCTTAACTTAACCCTAGCTTCTAACCCTAACCTTAACTCTAACCCTAGCTCCTAACCCTAACCTTAACTCTAACCCTAGCTCCTAACCCTAAAACATAACCTTAACTCTAACCCTAGCTCCTAACCCTAACCTTAACTCTAACCCTAGCTCCTAACCCTAACCTTAACTCTAACCCTAGCTCCTAACCCTAACCTTAACTCTAACCCTAGCTCCTAACCCTAACCTTAACTCTAACCCTAGCTCCTAACCCTAACCCTAACCCTAACCCTAGCTCCTAACCCTAACCTTAACTCTAACCCTAGCTCCTAACCCTAACCCTAACTCTAACCTTAACTCTAACCCTAGCTCCTAACCCTAACCCTAACTCTAACCTTAACTCTAACCCTAGCTCCTAACCCTAACCTTAACTCTAACCCTAGCTCCTAACCCTAACCTTAAAACTAACCCTAGCTCCTAACCCTAACCTTAACTCTAACCCTAGCTCCTAACCCTAACCTTAAAACATAACCTTAACTCTAACCCTAGCTCCTAACCCTAACCTTAACTCTAACCCTAGCTCCTAACCCTAACCTTAACTCTAACCCTAGCTCCCAACCCTAACCTTAAAACATAACCTTAACTCTAACCCTAGCTCCTAACCCTAACCTTAACTCTAACCTTAACTCTAACCCTAACCCTAACCCTAACCTTAACTCTAACCCTAGCTCCTAACCCTAACCTTAACTCTAACCCTAGCTCCTAACCCTAACCTTAACTCTAACCCTAGCTCCTAACCCTAACCTTAACTCTAACCCTAGCTCCTAACCCTAACCTTAACTCTAACCCTAGCTCCTAACCCTAACCTTAACTCTAACCCTAGCTCCTAACCCTAACCTTAACTCTAACCCTAGCTCCTAACCTTAACTCTAACCCTAGCTCCTAACCCTAACCTTAACTCTAACCCTAGCTCCTAACCCTAACCTTAACTCTAACCCTAGCTCCTAACCTTAAAACATAACCTTAACTCTAACCCTAGCTCCTAACCCTAACCTTAACTCTAACCCTAGCTCCTAACCCTAACCTTAACTCTAACCCTAGCTCCTAACCCTAACCTTAACTCTAACCCTAGCTCCTAACCCTAACCTTAACTCTAACCCTAGCTCCTAACCCTAACCTTAACTCTAACCCTAGCTCCTAACCCTAACCTTAACTCTAACCCTAGCTCCTAACCCTAACCTTAACTCTAACCCTAGCTCCTAACCCTAACCTTAACTCTAACCCTAGCTCCTAACCTTAACTCTAACCCTAGCTCCTAACCCTAACCTTAACTCTAACCCTAGCTCCTAACCCTAACCTTAACTCTAACCCTAGCTCCTAACCCTAACCTTAACTCTAACCCTAGCTCCTAACCCTAACCTTAACTCTAACCCTAGCTCCTAACCCTAACCTTAACTCTAACCCTAGCTCCTAACCTTAACTCTAACCCTAGCTCCTAACCCTAACCTTAACTCTAACCCTAGCTCCTAACCCTAACCTTAACTCTAACCCTAGCTCCTAACCCTAACCTTAACTCTAACCCTAGCTCCTAACCCTAACCTTAACTCTAACCCTAGCTCCTAACCCTAACCTTAACTCTAACCCTAGCTCCTAACCCTAACCTTAACTCTAACCCTAGCTCCTAACCCTAACCTTAACTC